>NW_024412395.1:47238694-47331647 GCF_014898765.1 Herpailurus yagouaroundi
CATCTCAATAAATGCACTTCTAAAACAGTAATATTTAATGTGCATATATTAATTTATACATGTGTAGTAAAATCACAATAAAACCCAAGGAAAAATAAACACAAAATTCAGAAAAGCAGGTGGTTTTATTGAGAGGGGTTTTATTGAGAGGATTTGAGAAGGGCCTAGCCATGATTTTAAAGACATAAAATATTTTTCATTATTTTTATACCAGGAATATTATTTATAAAACTTAAACACAAGTAGACTATTTTGTGATATAGATACATCAAAATTTATTCAAGCAACTTCCTTCCAGTAAGCATTTATATTTTTCCAATCTTTCGTTAAACAAAACTGATGAATATTCTTATAATAAAATATGTTACAAATACCTTTCTTTTTATTCTAGGACAAATAAAATTGTTTAGTCAAATGGTTTGCAAAATTTTAAGGCCGTTAATATATATTGCTGAACTGCCATCCAGAAAGGTTATGCCACTTTGAATTTCCATCAGCAATGTCTTGAGTGTCTTTCTCTCTTTGTTCTCACTGACCATAATTAAAAAAAAAAAATTCTGCCAATTTGATTAGTGAAAACTTGTCTTCTATATTTTCTGTAATTTCCATTTCTTTAATTACTGGTGTAATTAAACTTTTGAAAAGTTTTGAACTATTTCTACTTTTTCTTTTATTAACTACTTATGAATATTCTTTGTTAAGTTTTCTGATAGAGCATTATTATTTTTATTGATTTCTAAGAGTTACTTATATAAAGATGTCAACCTTATGTCCATCTTCTATTGTGGTAGGCAGAAAAATGGCCTCCCAAAAATGTTCACCTCCTAGTATCCTAGAACCTCTGAATATATTATATGTCAAAAAGGAATTAAGGTTGCAGGTGGAACTAATTTTCCTAATCAACTGACCTTAAAACACAGAGATAATCCTGGATTATCCAGTGGACTCGATGTAATCATAAGGAGTCTTAAAAGTGGAAGAGAGAGACAAAGGAGGGATCAGAGTCAAAGAGAGATTTGAAAATGCTACACTGCTTCCTTTGATGAAGGAATGGATTCACAAACCAAAGAATGTGGAGAGCCTCTAGAGGCTGGAAAAGGCAAGGAAATAGATTCTTTCCTAGAGCTTCCAGAAGGAACAGAGCCCTGCCAACAGCTTGACTTTTGCTCAGTGAGACCCATTTCAAATTTCTTGAACTGTAAGGCAATAAATTTGTGTTGTTCTAAATCACCAAGTTTATAGTAATTTGTTACAGCTGCAATAGGAAACGGATACGCATGTTGCAAATGTTTTCCCAATTTTTTTTTATACACAGAATATTTACAAAACTATCAAACTGTCCTTAATGACTTGTGCTTTTTAAAATGTATTCACTGAGGGGCGCCTGGGTGGCGCAGTCGGTTAAGCGTCCGACTTCAGCCAGGTCACGATCTCGCGGTCCGGGAGTTCGAGCCCCGCGTCAGGCTCTGGGCTGATGGCTCAGAGCCTGGAGCCTGTTTCCGATTCTGTGTCTCCCTCTCTCTCTGCCCCTCCCCCGTTCATGCTCTGTCTCTCTGTCCCAAAAATAAATAAACGTTGAAAAAAAAATTAAAAAAAATAAAATAAAATGTATTCACTGTATTTCTTCTATTCTCAATTACAGTGAAAAGATAAAATTTGATCAGAAACAGATGATGATGGGACCAGAGGCAGAGAAGGGTGATGGCATAGTCAGGATACTGCTCACCTGTAGGGAGATTGAGCTAATCAGGAAATACATTGAAGTTAATGGGAGCCAGGCTTCTCCTGGTCACAGAATGGGTTAATAAAAATGGAAATGGAGAAGGCTAAGGTATTGGACTGAAACTGAGAGATAGATATACAATAATAGATAAAGATGTGTGGGCAGATATATAATTAAATAATACAGAAATATAAACATATCTCTGTCTTCCAAGAGGGCCAAGAAGTAATAATACCCTAGCAGTATTGAGCCCACCGAGCACCCAGATATTGGTTTCTATATGCCTCCACACCAAGGAACCTTCAAGTTCCATGGAGAAATGGTTGATTCCAAGGCAGGACACAGGAAGTACAAAATGAGTCAGAAAACACAGAAGTGCTTAAAGAATGATGGGGACATGCTAACAACATCATAGGAAGTTGCTTGAAGAGACTTCAATGGCCAAATCTGGGACAATCAGAGCATCAGGATAAATAATGATAGTAATCAGATTATAACCCACTGAATGAGGCAAAAAATCCATCAGGCTAGAATGAAGGACTGAATAAGAAGGGAAAGCTTTTCTTTCAGTATAATAACAACCAAGTATTGTAGAAGGAATGATGACATGGGTCAGAGTGGAGTCATCAGTGGATGTTAAAGATAAAGAATTATGCATTTGCATAGTCTTGGAGTATCTCTTAACAAAGCCCACCCACAAAGGGGAAAATAATGACCTCATCGTTTAGGACTCTGGCGGATACCAACTTGAATGGGTTACCAAGGTTAACATCTCCAGCGGTAGGAAAGACCAACACGGAAGGGCTGCTGATGTAATACCATAAGGACAGTATCATCTCTCTGCTATTCCTGATAAGAATGAATGGCCTGAGTCTTGCCCTGTTGGGAAATATCACAATGCCTTAGACTGATGGACATTCTTTATGCTCTAAAACTGTGAACTACGTGAAAGTCAGGGAAAGACTGTGGAACTGCTTCAGACTAAAGGAGACTAAAGAAATAGAACTAAATGCAGTGGGTGATCCTAGCTTGGGTCCATAATATGTATTTCAGAAAACAAAGGAGGAGAAAACAACTTCCCAGTTTCATGAGACTAGTGAAAACCAGATAACAAACAACAAAGCCATTACAAGAAATTTCCAAAACAATATCTTTCCTGAACCCAGACATAAAATCTCTAACAAAATACTGGCAAATTAAATATTTCAAAACAGAACTAAAACAAGTCCAGGGTACAAAATCAATACAAAGAATCTGGAATAGTAAAAACAATCTTGAAAAGGAATAATAAAGTTGAGCAATTTATTCCACAGGATTTCAACATTTATTTATTTTTGGGACAGAGAGAGACAGAGCATGAACGGGGGAGGGGCAGAGAGAGAGGGAGACACAGAGTCAGAAACAGGCTCCAGGCTCTGAGCCATCAGCCCAAGAGCCTGACGCGGGGCTCGAACTCCCGGACCGCGAGATCGTGACCTGGCTGAAGTCGGACGCTTAACCGACGGTGCCACCCAGGCGCCCCAATTCCACAGGATTTCAAAACCTACTATAGAACTACAATAATCAAGATAGTGTTGTATTGCCAGGAAAGACATGTAGACCAATAAAACAGAGTCTAGAAACAGACACATACACAGAGCACATTCGTTTTCAATGAGGGCACCAGAGCAATTCTTTTGAGAAAGAAAGTTCACAAATGGTAGTGGAACAACTAGATATCTTTATGGAAAATTAAATAAATCTTGACCTCCATGTCACTCCGTATATAAAATTATTTCAAGATTCACCCAAAATAAAATCTAGAACAGTAAAGTATCTAGAAGAAATATAGAACTATAGCTTCACATCCTTGAAGCAGGCAAAGATTTCTTAGAATGTAGAAAGCACTAAACACAAAATGTGATAAATTACACTTCATCAAAAATAAGTTCTAGGGACACCTGGGTGGCTCAGTTGGTTAAGCATCCGACTTCAGCTCAGGTCATGATCTCATAGTCCCAGAGTTCGAGCCCCCATCAGACTCTGTGCTGACAGCTCAGAACTCATAGCCTGCTTCAGATTCTGTGTCTCCCTCTCTGCCCCTCCTCTGCTCGCACTCTGTCTCTCAAAAATAAACAAACACTTAAAAAAAAATAAGTTCTGTACATTAAAACATATCATTAAGAAACTAGTCAAACTTCAGACTGGAAGAAAATACACTACATATGTCTAACAAAGGACTTGTATTCATAATATATAAGGATCTTCTATAAATCAATAATACAGAAATCTATTCAATAAAATGCACAGAAACTGAAAACACTTTACGAAAAAGATATGTGATCATTCAATATGGACTTGAAAAGATGTTCATTACTCATCAGAGAAATAACAATAAAAACCACCTTAAGATTCCATTCTATACTCATTAGAATGCTGAAAAGCAGAGACTGAAAATACCAAATGTTGGTGAGGATGCAGAACTCTCATGTGCTGGTGGAAATGTAAAATATCACAAACATTCAAAAAGCAAACATTGGGCAGTATCTTTCAAACATTCAACAATTCTATGAATCCATTCCTAGGTGTCTACCTAGGACGTAAAACCATACCTTTACAGAAAGACTCGTACTTGAATGTTTATAGCACTCTTGCTCAAAGTAGCCTAAAACTTGGAAGACAATTGTGCATCAGTGGAAGATGAATAAACAAATTGTAGTGTATGCATACATGGTATATTACTCAGCAACTAAAAGACACAAAACTTCATGGATGAATCTCAAAAACATTATAATGAACAACAAAAAATGGACACAAAAGGACATATAATTTACAATCTCATTTATATTAAGTGAAGGAAAATCAAAATTCATTCATGCTGAGAGCAATCAGAAAGTGGTTGTTTCCTGCACTGAAAGTTTAAGTGGGAGGAGGCACAGTGGCACTTTCTCGTGGGATGGAAATATTCTATAGTTTGGGGGCGTGGTTGCGAAGATATCTAGAAGTCAAAACTCGTCAAACCAAATCCTTAAGATTTATGTATTTTACCGTATATAAATTATATCTTGATAAAAAGTTAATTTTCTAAAACAAGCTAAAACTTGTTGCTGTAAGAAAACATGAATATGATATCCAACTCTGTACAGTACAGAAATTAAAAATATAATAGTTTGACCTAAGAGGCAAAAACCAATGAGAATGTTCACAATATGATGGTTTTAGTGGAAGTATGTTCATATTTATCATACACATAGCCATTTTTAAAACATGTTTATTTACTCTTAAGAGAGAGACAGACAGAGCATGGGGGGGGGGGGGTGCAGAGTGAGAGAGGGAGACAAAGAATCCGAAGCAGGCTCCAGGCTCTGAGCTGTCAGCACAGAGCCCGACATGGGGCTCAAACTCATGAACCACGAGATTATGACCCGAGCCAAAGATGCTCAACCGACTGAGCCACCCAGGTGCCCAAGATTTTACTTTTAAATAACCCCTGCTCCGAAGGTGGGGCTGGAACTCACAACCCTGAGATCAAGAGTCGAGGGCTCCACTAAGCCACTCAGGTCCCACTACACATAGCCATTTAAATATGTTTACTTTACACTTTAAAGGAAAAGATAGTGAGGAAAGAATGCAAATCATGTTATAGTTTATAAATCCTAGGATTTGTACTAAAGTCATTTGCATTTTTTTTTAGTCTCCTGGCATCTGAACTCCTTCCCTAAGCCTGTGGAATTTTTGCCCTCTGGTACAGAAGCCCCAAAGCCAGATACTCGCTTTCATAGACTCCATTGCTTTGAGGACAGGGCATATGAACAGGCGCAGTCTGCATCCAGCTGGATATTGATCTGGGAACTGTTGAGAAAAGAAGCAGGCTGTGGGGATTCCTTCTGGCAGCAGCAGGGGCCGTAGCTTTGAAGATACAGTCACAGCTATAGCAGGGGGTCATCCAGCAGCCAGTGTCAGCGTGGGCAGTGTCAACGTCAGGGGAACAAGGTGCAAACCATTCATCTGGTGTTTGTTTGGTGAAGGTGGGAATAGTATCCCCAGCAGATTGAGTTCTACAGCATAATGTTCACTTCAAATATGTGTGCTCTGCTTTATCCCGCCCGTTTTTCTAGCCTTCTCTCCACTGTTCTAAATGCTTCTATAAACTATCAATACCTTTTCACAAAATTCCTTTTCCACCAAAGTCATCCAGAGTTAATTTTTATTGCTGGCAATAAGACCCTGTTGGGAAAATAAAATAATAAAAACGCTCTAACATAGAATAACAGCAGAGATGATGCTCCCTCCAGATAACAGAGATTTTACAAATAAGTAGAAGATATTTGGTCTTTCAAAAAATTTTTTTTAAGTTGCTTTCAATAATTTAATATTCTGAGGTCAATACATGCTTCCAAAGTATTTTTCATAATTAATGTTATGTTTTTAAAAAGGAGACATTTTCAAAATATCCACGGCAGGGGAGAGGAGGGAGTAGACTTCTGTCATAATAATTTACACAGTGGATGACTGAGATTCTAAAAGAAAACGTTAAAATTAAAAAAAAATTGTTAAATGGAAACAAATACACAGCTAACATTTAAGGAAGTATTCTGTCTATGTTGTAGCACTCAATAGGTAGGTTTGAGAAGATGCTATTGTATTTGTGTGACTCTAAGATCTTTGAGACTAAGCATCCTACCTTTCCTTATCAATGGTGAGCTTACCAGCCATCAATTTTACTGAGGCTACTTTATACCTACTCAAAATTTCCACCTACATAAACTCTTTAGGTAAAGAGTTTCATGAATTTACTCTTTGCTATGTGAATTAGTACTTTTAATTTTTTGGTTCCATTATTCTTATACTATAGAATTTTATACATAAATCTATGTCTCTGTAAAACGTCTTTTGAAGAAATAATATGTAAACTCAGTTATTTCCATTAAGGTTTTTTATTTATTTTTTAATTTGTATCTATCTTCATCAGTCCAAGCAAAATCCCCTTTTAATGTTGTTCTCTTTTTTTTTCACCCTTTTTCCTCAACACCTTCCACTCCTATGCTCATGGCCTTTCCCCATTGGCACATAATCTGTGTTTAATATAAGTATTCTTGAACAATACAGAGTTGTTTTGTTTTTTTTTAAGTTTTTTTTTTTTAACGTTTATTTATTTTTGGGACAGAGAGAGACAGAGCATGAACGGGCGAGGGGCAGAGAGAGAGAGGGAGACACAGAATCGGAAACAGGCTCCAGGCTCTGAGCCATCAGCCCAGAGCCCGACGCGGGGCTCGAACTCACGGACCGTGAGATCGTGACCTGGCTGAAGTCGGACGCTTAACCAACTGCGCCACCCAGGCGCCCCAATACAGAGTTGTTTTATTTTATGTGTAAGTATACCAAATTACCTAAATTTTAACATATGAATTTCATTGCTCCCTACCTTGCCCTCAGGAAGGTTCCATTTTAGTGGAGACAAAAGACAAGTTCACACACAAAATAAGACAATAATTTCAGGTAGTGGTAAATGTTATTAAGGAAATACACAGGGTGGTGCAATAGTGATTGAGTTACTTTATAAAGGGTGGTTTCTGAGAATATGTCATTTGAGCTGAGATCGGAAACATAAAAATACTGTTATGAAAAACATCCAAAGAAAACATAGGCTCTGAAGAAAGAACAAACTAAACTTAGGAGTCAAATAGAAGAGACAACTGCTGTGTCTCACTCGAGTGCAATGAGCCAGAGAAAAAGCAGTTGTAGACAAGACAGGAGAAATAGGCAAGAACTGGATCATCTAGGGTCTTGTAGGCTGAAGCCAGGAGCACAGTTCTTTTTTATTCTAAGAACATCTGGAAGCCCTTGGAAGAGTATAACGGCAGGGGAGCAATGTGTTTTTTATTTAAAAAGCAAACTTTAGTTGCTGTGAAAAAAATCGGCTACTGGAGTGAGAAAAAAAGCAGGGAAATTAGTTAAGAGATCATCTTGCTCTGTGTGAGAGATGATGGTCTGGAGAAGAGCAGGAGGGCTGGAGATAGAAGCTTGTGGACCATAGAAGCCCAGAGAGGAAAGAGTTTCAAAAAATTCAAAACTGAGGTTGTAGTCAATCATTTCAAATGCTGCTGAGCTTACATATTTGAGGACAGAAAAAGAAATATTGGATTTGGCAACTTGCAAGTTGTTAGTGACAGAAGATAGATGGAACTCATTGAAGAATGAATGAAGGCTTCTTTTTTTTTTTTTTTTTAATTCAGAATACCAGATTCAACCCTCTGGTCCCTTCCAAACTTCCATGAAAATGACAATAAAAATGTAACAAAAATTCATAGACCCATAGGGAGAAAGAGCAGGGGAGGCTAGGGGCGCCTGTGTGGCGCAGTCAGTTAAGCGTCCGACTTCAGCCAGGTCATGATCTCGCGGTCCGTGAGTTCGAGCCCTGCGTCCGGCTCTGGGCTGATGGCTCAGAGCCTGGAGCCTGTTTCCGATTCTGTGTCTCCCTCTCTCTCTGCCCCTCCCCTGTTCATGCTCTGTCTCTCTCTGTCCCAAAAATAAATGTTGAAAAAAAAAAAGAGCAGGGGAGGTTCAATGACAAAATTTTGGAGTTTGCAAAACAAATCAATTCGTAGTAAGTGTCAACAGAATGGAGAAAGGTTAGTCCAAAGCTAGGAGGGGAGGAAACAAGGCAGCAATCAATCCATTTTTCAGTGCAAGACCACTAGAAGATCAACCACTGGTGGTACCAGGTGCCTCTGGAAGTGAGGGGAAACATGGAGTTGGAAGAGGAGGACTAGCTACGACTCTACCCAACCCATCCCTTGATCCTCTATGATACCCAGGGGGAAGCCTAGAGAGTCACTCACTGGAGAGTGCAAAACAGGAGGGTCTCTAGGACAGGGAACTTCAAGTGCAGTTGAGGACAGGAGTCTTATATTGAAAGCCCTCTTCTCCCAATGACAGTTAGGTTTACATCCTCCAGAAAGGTGATTGGAAGATTCTACTCTATGAATCTAACTAGTCATTTTGTTTCCCAGTATAAAAGTCCCATCAGGTCACCCTGTAAGAAAGACCACAGTCAACAAGTCCTCTCCATATACAGATCTTTCCAGTAAGCATTCGATATTCCTTTGTTAAAGATAAACAGGCAAGAAACACCAGAAATTTGAGGAAAATATCTATTATGAAATTCAGAGAGTAAAACAGATAGGAAAAAACTGCAGGTCAGAAGAAACAGTTATGCAAATTGATGAAAACTTTAAAATAAAATTAAAAAAACTACCATTAATATCCATACAAAGATGAAGGAAAAAAATTACATTCATATAACAAAATCTTATACAGGAAGCATTCAGAGAACAAGAATGTGTTCATGGGAATTATAAATGATAAAAATTTTTAAATTCAATGGAAGGCTTAGAATAATATATCAAGAATTCCCCCTTAAGAAATAGAATAGGCAAAGACATGGAATAAAGTGAGCAAAGGACCCTTCCAAATATATTAGAAGATCAATGTATTAGAAGTCTGATATAATAAGATTTCCAGAAGGGAGGAGTTAAGATGGCAGAGCAGCATGGAGATCCTGAGCTTGTCTCGTTCCTGAAATGCAACTAGATCAGCACCAAACCATTTTGCACACCTAGGAAAGTGATGTAACAAAAAGCCACAGAACTTGGCAGGTATGCAGTGCAGAGGTGTGAACTGGGAAAACTGGGGGAGAGAAAAGCCACAGAGGAAGGGAGCTGCTTTCGCAGAGAGAAAAGAGAGAAAAAGAAAGGAAGAGAGTGCAGCACATCGGGACCTTGCAAGAAAAACACTCCACACTGACAGTAGCTGGGAAAGAGTGAAAACACTCGCAGGGGACTGAACAAGAAATGTTTCCCAAAACCATTGATGGGGAGAAAGGAGAGGGTTTCAATGCCACCAGGATTCTATAAATAGTGGAGTGCAGAGTCTGAAGTTTCAGAGCTCAGTGCCTGGTGGTGCTCTGATGAAAAGTAGGGCAAATCTCCAGAAGCAGTGAGTCTGATGGATCCGGATCCATATAGCACACAGGGAGAAGCCAGTCTGCTGCTTAGAGTACATTTGGTAGAGGCCATACGGCCTCAAAAGATATAAGTGACAGAATGGATAAGAAAATAAGACCCATCTATATGTTGGTTACAAGAGACTCATTTTAGACCTAAAGACACCTGCAGATTGACAGTAAGGGGGTGGAGAACCATCTGTCATGGCAATGGTCATCAGAAGTAAGCTGGAGTAGCCATACTTCTATCAGACAAACTAGATTTAAAAAAAAAAAAGACTGTTAATAAAAGATGAAGAAGGGCATTGTATCATGATTAAGGGGTCTATCCACCAAAAAGATCTAACAATTGTAAATATTTATTCTCCCAATGTGGGAGAACCCAAATATATAAATCAATGATCAAAACACAAAGAAACTCATTGATAATAATGCCGTAATGGTAGGGGACTTCGATACCCCACTTACAACAATGGACAGACCATGTAAGCAGAAAATCAACAAGGGAACAATGGCTTTGAAAGACACACTGGACCAGATGGACTTAACAGGTGTATTCAGATTATTTCATCCTAAAGCAGTAGAATACACATTCTTCTTGAGCGCACATGGAACATTCTCCAGAATAGATCACATACTGGGACACAAATCAGCCCTCAACAAGTACAACAAGATTGAGACCATACCTGACATATATTTTCAGACCACAACACTATGAAACTCGAAATCAACAACAAGAAAAAATTTGGAAAGACCATGAATCCTTGCAGACTAAAGAACATCCTACTAAAGAATGAAAGGGTTAACCAAGAAATTAAAGAGGAAATTAAAAAGTACATGGAAGGGGCGCCTGGTAGGCTTAGTTGGTTAAGCGTCCGACTTCAGCTCAGGTCACGATCTCACGATCCGGGAGTTCGAGCCCTGCGTAGGGCTCTGGGCTGATGGTTCAGAGCCTGGAGCCTGCTTCCGATTCTGTGTCTCCCTCTCTCTCTGCCCCTCCCCCGTTCATGCTCTGTCTCTCTCTGTCTCAAAAATAAATAAATGTTAAAAGAAAAAAAAAAAAAGTACATGGAAGCCAATGAAAATAAAAACACGACAGCCCCAAACCTCCGGGATGCAGCAAAGGAGGTCATAAGAAGGAAATATATAGCCATCCAGGCCTTCCTAAAGAAGGAAGAAGAGTCTCAAATATACAACCTAACCTTACACCTAAAAGAGTTGGAAAAAGAACAGCAAATAAAGCCCAAAGCCAGAAGGGAAATAATAAAGATTAGAGCAGAAATCAATGATACTGAAATTTAAAAAAGAGTAGAACAGATCAATGAAACCAGGAGCTGATTCTTTGAAAGAACTAACAAAACTGATAAACCCCTAGCCAGGCTGATCAAAAAGAAAAAGGATCCAAATAAATAAAACCAAGAATGAAAGAGGAGAGATCACAACCAACACTGTAGAAAAAAAAACAATAAGAGAATATTATGAGCAATTACATGCCAACAAATTTGGCAACCTGAAAGAAATAGACAAATTCCTAGAAACATACAAACTACAAAGACTGAAACAGGAAGAAATAGAAAATCTGAAATGACCCATAACCAGTAAAGAAATTGAATCAGTAATCAAAAATCTCCCAATAAACAAGAGTCCAGGGCTGGATGGCTTTCCAGGAGAATTCTACCAAACATTTAAAAAGTTAACACCTATTCTTTTGAATCTGTTCGAAAAAATAGAAATGGAAGGAAAACTTCCAAACTCATTCTACAAGGCCAGCATTACCCTGATTCTAAAACCAAAGAAAGACCCAACTAAAAAGGAAAACTACAGACCAATTTTCCTGAAGAACAAGGATCAAAAATTTTCAACAAAATACTAGCAAACTGGATCCAACAATACATTAAAAGGATTATTCACCATGATCAAGTGGGATTTATTCCTGGGATGCAGTGCTGGTTCAATATCCATAAATCAATCAATGTGATACATTAATAAAAGAAAGGATAAGAACCACATGATCCTCTCAATAGATGCAGAAAAAGCATTTGACAAAATACAGAATGCTTTCTTGATAAAAACCCTCAAGAAAGTAGGGATAGAAGGAACATACCTCAAGATTATAAAGGCCATATATGAAAAGCCCACTGCTAATATCATCCTCAATGGGGAAAAACTGAGAGCTTTCCCCCTAAGGTCAGGAACACGACAGGGATGCCCATTATCACAATTGTTAATCAACATAGTGTTGGAAGTCCTGGCCTCAGCAATCAGGCAACACAAAGAAATAAAAGGCATCCAAATTGGCAAGGAGGAAGTCAAAACTTCACTCTTCATATACGACATGATACTCCATGTGGAAAACCCAAAAACTACTAGAACTGATACATGAATTCAGCAAAGTCACAGGATATGAAATCAATGTACAGAAATCGGTTGCATTTCTATACACCACTAGTGAAGTAGCAGAAAGAGAAATCAAGGAATCGATCCCATTTACAATTGCACCAAAACCCATAAAATACCTAGGAATAAAGCTAACCAAAGAGGTGAAAAATATATACACTGAAAACTATAGCAACCTTATGAAAGAAATTGAAGAAGACACACAAAAAAATGGAAAAATATTGCATGCTCATGGATTGGAAGAACAAATATTGTTAAAATGTTGATACTACCCAAAGCAATCTACATATTCAATGCAATCCCTATCAAAGTTTCTCTCCAAAATATCATTGGTACAATACCTCATTTCTAGCCTGTAAACTTCTTGAAGATAGGGACCATTTTGTGTATCATTAGTCCCTGGTGCCTACTACAATCACATAAACACACAAAACAATTCCTAAATATTGTTGAATATTAGAGAGCAACAGTGTCTACATATGTGTGCAGGAAAAAAACTCTTCTCCAGTGCAGTTAGACTGATAAAGGATGGATAATTTGAAAAATGTAGTTAAAATAGAAGACCATAAAAAAAGATATGTATCAAATATTTTTAATTTAAAACACATACGTTCATTCCTACATTTGTATGCATATTAGTTTCTTCACAAACATTCTATTGTAAGGCCTTCTGTGTATATTAATTTCTTCACAAACATTCCATTGTAAGGCCAAGGCCTTTTATTTGAGTATGAACTGGCTTATGAGAATTATGCAACATCTTTCATGCACAAACCACACTAAAAACACATCATTTGAAGATACTTTGTTTTGTTTTTTTAAAAGTAAATTGGAAGCAATTTGAGTAGACTCTTCTGAGATTTTTGTTTTCTCTAATTCTCATCCAAACATAATGTAGCAGCATTTTTAAAATAATTTTATTATTTTTTAGTTTTCCCATTCAATCTTGTTTTCTTAGAAATAACAGTTCCCTATATTTTCAGATGGTGTACACAGTATTTATAATTAAACTGCCTATCAACAGTAAGGCCAATTCTCTGGCAATCTAGTGTCTTAAAAATTCATCATTATTGATTGTAGTAATAGGCAAGTTTAGTATATTGCTTATTTTCTCTCATGGCTAGTCACATCCAGTTGTAAGTCAGCCCACCCAACAGGTTAACCCTGGCAGGTTTGGCAGTGTAGAGTTCTTGGGACTTGGTCCTCTGGAAAAAAGGCAGCATGCCAGGTTTTGTAAAGCAACTATACCATTTGCCATGGTCACTTGAAACTGAACAAAAGCTCCACAATTTCACACTTGTGTATATTCAAATCTCTCAGGTAGATGGCAACCAGACTCCATAAATAAATGCTTGTTACCACTGTTTCAAAACTGAGACTTTTAAAAGCAACTACGTCTATCTTGAAGGGTAAATCCCTAATGAAATTAGTTATGTGACACCTGAACAACAGTCTAAGGCTTCCAAATTAGGTAAGAAGGACTCTCCTTTGATGCATTTAATACAGCCATAATAAAATCAACTAAATAGATTTTGGGTGAGTCTTGACATGACAACACATGACTAATACACAGAGTGCACTCAGATCTTTTTTTTTTTAATTTCAGATTTGTTTTGTGAGATATAACAAAATAAGAGCAGTATTTCTTACTCTAGAATAACAAATTGAGAAATTGTGCATTTAAGTGGGCATCAGTGTGTATCTCACAACACATATTAGTTGTATTTAGCTACAGTAATAAAAATGCCTTTACTTTTTAAAGAAATATCAGATATGAATGGCAAGCTGTCACATCATGAAATATAAGTAACAATGTCACTATGCTATTTCAAAATTATTTGTCTGTCTTTCTGCTCCACAAGATCTAAGCTTAAAGGCAACATAAGATTCATTCTGCCTACCTTAACTTTGGGTACAAAGTTAGATACATGATAAATATTAGTTGAATTGAAATATAAGTTGCCATTGTAATACATTAAAGAAAGCAGGTCTTTTAATGTAAGTTCAAAGTTACAATGAGGTGATGGGACCAATAATTTTAAAACATTTCCTTTTGTACAATTGAGGCTCAGTAAGGCTTAAAATACACAGCCAATCATACTTTACTTCTTAAATAAGAACATGGGAGATCTCTATATAAAATGACTGAAAGGGAAAAAAAAAGTGTTAAATCTCCTAAGCAGGCATCACATTTTTTTTTTAAATTACTCTATCAGATGCTCAAGGAAAGTTATCAGAAATTAGTACAAAATGTTCGAAATATCTAACATAGAATCTTCTCCATTCCCCATTTTTTATACGATTACCATGAAATATTTGAGTATTCCTTAAAAATATCTGATGGCTCTACGATAGGTACTTAGAAATTAAATCTACAAAATTCATGCCCTCCCCCATCCAATATGAATTATATATTTTATCCAAAAGAGGAAAGAAATTTAAATCAAATAATTACAACAGTGATAAGGATTCATTTTATTGTGTTTTCCATATAGACAGAGGTTTTTTTGATGAAGAAAAATCTTTACAAAGATCATCTATAATTGAATCAGCACCAAATAAAACTTAGCTTTTAAATGAGTCAGGTATTCTACATTTGGAATTCAATTTCACAAACATTCAAGGTTAGTGACTTTTGGTAAGAAAAAAAGACTAGCAGAAAGGAAAAAGACACCTTTTCAAAAGATAGTAACATAGTTTTTTTTTTTTTTAATTGCTCTGGGAAAACACAGTATAGTTATTTAAGAAATGTCTTTTAAGCAATATTTAAGTGCTTCAAGTCAAGAGGTCTTCAGACTAAAAAATATTTTAAAATTTGCCAAGATACTGCAGCATCAAAAATATTCTCCTTATTCACTTAATTTCATGTTGAAGGAAACATTTGACAGATAAGTAAACAAAAGGCAAAAAAGTTTACCTGCATTTTTATATAATAAATTTTAGATCTATAAAAATTTCCTGGTTTGTACACAAAGGCCAATGCTTGACCTTCATTGATCCATTTCTATGTAGTTAAAAAAATACAGTATCAAATCTTTCTCCCTCCCCCCCAAAAAACTAGAAGAAATATTTTAAATTGTGAGTGTGTGAATATAGCTATGCATATCTTTAAGTGCACAAAATACACAAATATCACTTTACTTGGAAAATTATTTTCATCATACTGTAAACATCTCTTTCCCTAAATCTGGACATTTCAAAATAGTCTTTGGTATTCTTAGCTATTGTGCTTTGAAATGGAAACTTAAAAGATTTCTGTAGCAGTGCTACATAGACATTTTAAGATATAAATAAGAAAAATGCACTTGGAATAAGTTATAATTAGCTGCTTTTGCATAATTTTCAACAACTACAGTGTATGCTTAGTCACAGTTTTATGAGAAAGAATATCTTCTTTTTCAACTCCTTAATTTTAAGGAACACTTAATCATTTTGGCTAAAAATCCATTTTTGCAGTGGATCTGACGGATTGCATGACACTAAGCTTGGATGCTCTCCATTTGCTGAAAGGCACATTTTTAAGAATGGATTATATAGAAGTTGATCCTACAATAAAAGGAAACACAATAGGCATTAAATTTCAAGACTCATAGCTAACTGATAAATATGGAAACTACATTATGGTCTCATGGAAGCTAAAGGGAGACTCACATACCAAATGTACATTGTTCTTAACTTTTAATCTTCCTCAGATCAACTATGTCATAAAATCTTGTTGGTTTTTGGTATTTTGGCATTTATGCCACTACTGTTCAATTCACAGAAGGTATTACATAAATAAAGAGATGTAGACAGAGTGAGGGCTGAATCAAGTTTTCAAACAAGAAACATTCCATTGGGATATCCATAAGTGACAAACTCTTTTAAAATATTATGTTATAAAAATCAGTCTCTTATAGTGTTCTGGTAGGGCACAAAACACTTTTTAGGTAAGAACTGCTATGTTCTAGCTAAGCCTTAAAACAAAAACAGAGGGGCACCTGGGTGGCTCAGTCGGTTGAGCATCCAACTTCGGCTCAGATCATGATCTCACAGTTTGTGAGTTCAAGCCCTGCATCAGGCTCTGTGCTGACAGCTCAGAGCCTAGAGCCAGGAGCCTGCTTCGGATTCTGTGTCTCCCTCTCTCTCTGCCCCTCCCCCACTTGTGCTCTGTCTCTCTGACTCTCAGAAATAAAAATTAAAAAAAAAAAACAAACAGAAAAACAGAAAAGATATTTTATACATTCTTCCAATTCTAAATTCATAAAAAAGTTCTAAAACAGGTGAAAAGAATTAATTACTGTAGGTGAGGAAAATATAATGATTTTTTTTCTTTCTGTCAGGATAAAAAAAATGTGGCTGTTGTCAGAAGCCTTATAAGAAACTCTTAAAAAGACAGATATGGGCAACTATTATTAATAATTCACAAAAGTGTTGATCTGTATAAATCATGCTTTCACTAAGCAACTTTACTATTATTTTGCTTCTAAGAGTATTTAATTCCTAGATATATTCTCTTTATCACATTGGTAATATACACAATAACAAAGTTAACAAAGAGAAATTCTGATAGATAACATTAATATGCTATGTTTCACTCATTTTCTCAGATAAGCAATTAGAGCTAATCAAAATAATTACATGGAGAGGTGAATTAATTGCACTCAGTTACCTTTTGGATCTCCCATATCTGTTCTCCACTGGCCACTGTCTTGTGACCTTTGTAGGCACATGCCCTCAGCTGAACAAGACCTTGAGCGGCATGAAGACATAATTCCTTCTGGATGTTATGGCGAATTTCACGTTGAGCCGAGTATTCAAAATACTGTGAAAAGAAGAATGCTATTACTGACTTGTATCCTCAGTTGCAAAATAATGGTCCAATAGTAATAATAATAATAATAATAATAATAATAATAATCACTGAATAATGAAGTCATGTGTACTGAACAAAATAATACAATAAAAGTAGGCATTAGAAACATAAGCTGAGCTTTTATGACAGAAGATGCTAAATGCTTTTCCAGCGTATCAGCAATAGGTAGTTACTTAAGAATGTATTGTCTTCCTTTCATGTCAGAAATAGGAGGTTATCAGGTGGGATGGAGGCTAGCTAGGACAGGTACAGCATGGAAAAGGATCTGGAAACTTCTAGCAAGCATATTAATTGCCTCTTCCTCTCTGCAAAGTGTTCCTTTTCTCTTATTCCTCTCAATTAATGGCATTTTCATTTACATTAGGAACAATTCTCCATGTCTCAGTTTCCTTGCCTGTAAAATGGGTAATTTATTTATATTTTTTTCTTTTTTTGTTTTGAGAGAGAGAGAGAGAGAAAGAGAGAGAATATCCCAAGCAGGCTTCACACTCAGCATGGAGCCTGACACA
Organism: Herpailurus yagouaroundi; assembly: GCF_014898765.1. Classification (NCBI taxonomy): domain Eukaryota; kingdom Metazoa; phylum Chordata; class Mammalia; order Carnivora; family Felidae; genus Herpailurus; species Herpailurus yagouaroundi. The sequence goes on from NW_024412395.1 coordinate 47,256,163, forward strand.
GGGCTCAATCTCACGATTCTGAGATCATCACCTGAACCCAAATCAAGAGTCGGACACCTAGCTGACTGAGCCACCCAGGCACCCCTAAAATGGGTAATTTAATAGTTCCTACCCTACAGTGTTATGAGGATAAAAGGGATAATAAGTGTAAAACACTCAGAACAATAACTGGTACATGGTAAGCTTTTAATTCATTTTAGCTGTTATTACTAGGATTGATGTTTCTCTCTCCCCATATGTCCAGTTACATAGCTTCCCTTAGCTCTACCAAATTTCCTTCTCAGACGTCACCATCCCACTTTCCTTGGTACATCACTTCTCTTATTCAGGCACTCAGAATCTTTACTGTAATACCACCAGAGACCTGCAGTCTCTGCCCCCATAATCCAATTCACCCTGCTGCCAGTCTTTCATAACACTGATTGAATCTCCTACCTCCCTTACTTGAGTGAGTCACTAATGCTAAGAGAAGTCTACACTCCTTAACTGGTACGTGAATTCTCTCGTTTTCAATCTTATATCAACCAATGCCTGAACTGTATGCTATATTCTTTCCGCACAATTCTACCAACGCAGAGCATATGCATCCATAACTCTAAGACTGCTTTACTGTGCTGTGCCTGAAATATCCTTCTGGATCCTTCTCTGCCTAGCTAATTCCTTTTCAGCCTCAAAAATCCAATTCAAATGTTACTTTGCTTCTTTAGTTTCCCTGAATTTGTCCTACTGAACAAAATTACACCCGTTTCAGGGTTCCCGTGGCATATGAGAAATAACTTTTATTGCACTCTATCGGAATTGTGTGTGTAGCTAGCTGGCTTCACAGACCAAAGTCAGGCAGTGTATCTAATAATAACATCCATTACAAATCAAATATTTCACAATGTTGACATTCCAAAGATAAAATAAGTGAACATAATGGATTTTTAATAATGAAGTGATCAGTCTTAGCACTAATATTTATTGAGCCTTTATTATGTGCTAAGCAGGGGCTGTTTTAAACCCTTTATGTGTATTAGACTAGGCACTTCACAAACATTAGCTGAATTAACCTTGAGTTCCCCTGATCTTGGCCTCATGCTTAATTTAGCTCCTTCCATAAATATATCCATCATTTTTATAACTGATAGTTCTTCAGATGTAGACACTGAAAGAATAGGAGTATAGATCATGAAAATAGTACTTTGGCTAACATTCCTCAAGAAAGATAAATCTTAGAATTTCAAAGATGGTGTGAAAAGTAGGTCCAGTATCTTAGTTTACCCATGTTATATATTTTTTAATCATTAAAAGGTAGTTATAAAGAATAGGAAAGAGTTGAAGATACTTAAGCAACCAAAAGAATGTATAATTAGCTAGCGGGGGATAGTGGAGAGACATAACTTGGAACCAGGACAAATGCCCTGGAGTAGAAAGTAGCAGCAGCAAAGCATTACGTGTTACAAAGCCATAATGACTTACACGGCATTATTGCACCAGTATATTTGATCAATATAGTCACATTATCAAATTACTTATTTTTAAAATTTTTTTTGAATGTTTATTTATTTTTGAGAGAGAGAGAGAGAGACAGAGCATGAGTGGAACAGGGGCAGAGAGAGAGGGAGACACAGAATCCTTAGCAGGCTCCAGGCTCTGAGCTGTCAGCACAGAATCCAACGTGGGGCTTGAACCCACGAGCTGTAAGATCATGACCTGAGCCAAAGTTGGACGCTCAACCAACTGAGCTACCCAAGCGCCCCTCAAACTACTTATTTTTACTTGGCATACACAAATACTGTTATAATGGAGTTTTTATGTTATAAAATTGTCATTATCTGGTCAAAATAGTAGAAGGGAGCATGAAGAAATGATTAAGTTGGATGACAGATCAAAAACACTTAGCACTAAAGGAACTAAAATTTGCAATGTAGTTTAAATGCAATGCTTGACTTAAAATAAAATTTAAAGGAAAGAAACCAAAATAAAATCGACCACGGTGTTACAGTGCTAGAAATCAGAGTCATCTTCTTAATATTTAAACCAGGACCCACACCTGGGTGGCTCAGCCGGTTGAGCATCCAACTTTGGCTCAGGTCACGATCTCACAGTTTGTGAGCTCATGAGGCTCACTGCTGTCAGCACAGAGCCAGGTTAGATCCTCTGTCCCCCTCTCTGCCCCTCCCCCACTTTCATGTTTTCTCTCTCTCTCTCTCTCTCTCTCTCTCTCTCTCTCACACAAATAAACATTTAAAAAAATGAAACCAGGAAATATTATTCTCCTTCTCAAAACTCTCAGATGGCCTCTGTCATATTCAGAACTAAATCCAAGTTCCTAAGGGAGGTCTGCAAAACCTTCAATGACCAGGCCCTTTATCGATGTCTCTGACCTCATTTCCTACCCTGCCTTCCTGGACCACTCTGCTGCAGCCACACTGACTTGCTGACCGCTCCATTTACCTGCCACTGGCTTCTAGCCTTGCACCCCTTCTGCCAGGATGCCCCCTTCCTGGAACACGGTTCCTCTCCAATTCCTTTAGGCCTCTGCTCCAACATCACCTTTTCAAAGAGGTCTTCCTGAACCTCTGAAAACAAATCCCCCCTCCACCCTGCTCCTCACATTCAAATCACCCATCTATCTCACTTCATTTATCTTTATGCCCCAAATTACATATGTTTATTTCTTCTCCTTCAAGAACACAAGATCCACAAGGTAGGATTTTTCAATACAACAGTGCTAGTTACATTACAGGCTCTAAACAAATATTTATTGAAAGAACATGTGAACTACTTCTCCATCCCCCAAGTTTTATTATTTTTTAAATTTATTTTTATTTTGTTAAGATTATTTATTTTGAAAGACAGAGATAGTATGAGTGGGGGAGGGGCAGAGAGAGGGACAGAGAGAAACCCAAATAGGCTCTGTGCTGCCAGTGCAGAGCCCAATGTGAGGCTCAACTTGGGAAACTGTGAGATCATGGCCAAGAGTCTTATGCTTAACCAACTGAGCCACCCAGGCACCATGCCTTCCATCTAAATTTTTAAAATACATCTATACTGTATTTATAATTTACAAGTGATTTCAGAGAAAAGACTATAAAAACATCTTTGTGGCAAGGACAAGAGAAAAACAGATAAATAATGTATAAGATATTTTCAACTCTTATGATAAAATAAATGTAATGGTAGAGGAAGCTTAGGAAAATTTGTAAGTATTTACATTTAGTGATAAGGTTTTTACAAATGACTGAATACTTATTGTCCAAAAACTTAATTTTAACTAGCATGGTCCAGTATTATTTCCAAAAAAAAAAATACAATTATTTATTTTTCTTCTAATATATAGAAGGCAATGTTATTTTAAAACGTGTGTGTGTGTGTGTGTATTATATATATATATATGCATGCACATATGTAGATATATGTGTGTATAGGTATATATGCATGTGTCTATACCTGTGTATATGTGTGTATGTGAATCTCCATCACATTCTATAATTATATCTCAATCACTAGCTATGGCTTCTGGGCTTCTGTGTTCTCTACCCTCAGTAGATTAGTTGGTTTGATGAGAAGGGATTAGAACTAGAGTAAGCTGAGGTTAATGACTAGGAAGAAACATGGAAGAGGATGGACCAGGAGATAAACTGATACTTTCTTAAAGCTGACATCACCAAAGTTCCATCCGCTTAAAATAAGACATCGTGAGTATTTAATAGTATGAAAATCCTCCACACACATCTTGAACTCTACACCAAAATACCTGCAATTCACAGAAGAAAGACATACCAGCTCTCCTCCTTAGAACCCCCCTTCACATTCTTCCCATCCTGTTCTCACTCCCACCAGCCATCTCATAACTCCTATGTACCTTTCAAAAAATGTTTTCAAATGTCATCTTTCCAACGAAAATGTATGGGCACCCAGTCTAATTCATTCAGATGCCCTCCCCCATACTCTGGAAGCACTCTGAATGCTTTATCCCAGACCTTATCATGCTGACGGTAACCATTGGTTTTGAAATATAGGTTTCTTGAGGGAGACAGAATCTAAATTTCTTGAACCCAGCAGAATACTTGGCATGGAGGGGTCACTCAGTGAATTTGTTGAATGAACAAATGAGAAGAGTTCAATCCTTCCAGGAGTTAACTTGTAAAAGGCAAGGCAAAGAAGCTAAATGCTAAAATTGTATGTTAATAAGTTCTCTACCCATAGTAGGCCAAACAGTGACACTTGACATTTGTCTTAATTGCTAAAACAGTCAAAGCGTGGTAACAAGCAGATAAATCATCAGTCAAGGATAATCAAGAACATGCCTTTTTTTAATAAAAAAAAATTTTTTTTAATGTTTTTTTTTTAATTTATTTTTGAAGGAGAGAGAGACAGAGCATGAGCAGGGGAGGAGCAGAGAGAGAGGGAGACATAGAATTTGAAGCAGGCTCCAGGCTCTAAGCTGTCAGCACAGAACCCGATGTGGGGTTCGAACTCACGAACTGTGAGATCATGACCTGAGCCGAAGTCGGACGCTTAACCGAATGAGCCACCCAGGTGCCCCATAACATACCTTTTTGTAAAGAACATATTGAAATAATATCATGATCTACAAAAATAACTTATAATACTGCTCTTCTGGTATCACATTTAATATAATTTGCTATCAAATGCAGTTAAATATAGCCTTTATGTATAATTTTGCAAAAGCACCTTGCCAATAGTCCCAAAACATCAAAGACCCACATACAAGATCCTGTTTTTTTTTTTGTTTTTTTTTTAATTTCAGATGCATGACTCTATTATTTTCTCATTTGCCTTTCTACTGAATGGGTAGGCAACTTCAAATTGTTTTCCGAGTCAGGATGAAAGTCAAAACAAAGTATGCAACAACTTTAATATTAATTGCCAAACATTATTAACCTAAAAGCATTTTAAATACCAATTTATACCAAAATATAAAGCTGATTTGGGACTTCTGACAACTTATTTGTAAGAGCCAACAAAAAGGGAGGATTTTTAGCGCAGTGCTCACCTGGTTTCCCCCAAGTCCATGGCATGTATACAAAATTAATGGTTTGCCTCCTTGATTATTTTCTCCAACATCCAGACACAAAGGCTGACCAATGCTTTTAATCTAAAGGGAAATTTTCAAGTTATAAGAATGTTTTTTAATCTATGTGGTTTATATATTTTTTTCAGTTAATTCCAGGAAGTAGTATTAATAAATAGTAATGTAAAATCTCAAAAGCAATAAACCGGGAAGTATTTCAGCAATTTTCACTGAACCACATAAATGTTTGTGGCAAGGCATAAACCAAGTAAAAAGGAGGAGGAAAACACTCACATATCCAGATATAACAGGATTAAGGTCTGGCACATATGCTTCTGGATAAATAGTGTTCAGATACCACGTGAAATTTTTACATTGAAGGCGGTGCTTTATTTCAAATCTTTTTGAAAGATCACCAAATGATTTCTGGAGAAAGAGAAGAAGTAAAAAGAATGCTTAATCAAAGCAGCACTGATAAAGTAGTTTAAATGCTACTATTTGTGTTTACATTTGGATCTTAAAGAAAAAAATTCTGGGCCAAAATGCAAGATGCAATTTAAAGTATCCACCATTTATTCAGGCAACAAGTATGCCTGCCTGCTTGTCTCTGCCTTCAAAGAGAGTCACGTTACCACTGTGGTGCTGACGTAATACTATTTTATTCTTTCTTTGTGGTACCAGACATCCCGCATGGGCAAAAGGTGTCTAGAGAAATGCTGTGGGCCAAGAAATGGTAGTGGGGGCATCCAAAATGGATCTTAATTTTATACCCAAAAATGATCTGTAAAGTGAGGTGTGAGGAAGCAGGTATAAAGAAACAGTTGCCAATACAATGTAATTTATATCTCTTCTCTAGTCAAGACTACAAAAAACAACACAGTTGGGAATATATTTTTTTTCTAGTTTTAAATGGGTTACTTACTCCTAACAAAATCTTAAACATAATAATGTATTAGTAGAAAAAGGCAAGTTTTTAATAACTGCATTTTATTTTCCTTTATCATGAAAGGACTAGGAAAAGAATTTTAAAGAACACTATTAAACTGAAAAGGTATTTGGTCTATAGGCAAAATTTTAAAGGAAAATTATATTTGGTACCTATTATATAGAAAGTTTAAATACTCAAGCTTATCATTTCAGTTAAGAAAATATTTTCTCTGCCAACTTTAATGTCTTGACCAGGGATTTTAGCAAAAAATATAAACTCTAAAGGACTTCTGACTAGCTTATTCATTTTATCACGAGATCTGTTTGCCTTGTGGTAAAAATAGGGGTTTATTGGCTCCCCTGCCCTATTGTGGGAGATAAGCAGTTAGCGCCCACTTGCCTGCTTAGCCAAGTACACAATCTGCCCAATTTGTCCTGGTGGCCTAAGATAAAAAGATAGCCATCTAACCCAGTAGTGCTCTGACTTTGCATGCCACTGGCATGTTACAGGAAGTTACTGGAGACCACAGAAAAGCTGGAAAGAGGTAACCAGACCTTTCTTTATGACAGTCAAAATGTTGATGCCCTTTAATCTCAATATATACCCTCTGCAAATCAGCACTGTTTCTTAAAAAGGGGGTTGGATGCCATTCACTGAAGCATGTTTTTAAAATGTTGAGCTTGTGAACCACACCCAATATTGAACCTGTTGGAGCTCGGTTCTAATATCTTAAGCATTACAATTCTGCACAGCTTTTACTATGACGGGTCAGTAACAATAGTGCCATACATTTGTGAGCACTTACTTCTTTATTTCATAGCTACTCTGGGAGACAGGCAAGTGTTTCATCTCTGAAAACAGGGAAGCAGAGAGAAGCTTGGCTGAGCACACACCTCATGTTGGGCCAACTCTCAACCACCTTATGAAGTGTCATCCCATTTTACAGACTCAGAAGGCCTTTGCAAAAGTAACCCCTCCAGTGAGCAGTGGAACCAGAATTTGAAATAAAAAAGCCTTGATACTTCTGGTTTATTCTCCTACCACAGTCTGACATTGTCTCCATCTCCAGTTCAAAGAGCCACTTAGCACCTTTATTTAGGTGTTAATCACATCACCTAAAACCAGTTAAAAGTGGTTCCACTTAACCATATTCTTTGGGTAAAATACTACACCAAAGCAGTTACAAAAACTAAATATCTTCCATACTTAAAGAGTAACATCAAGTGGAATGCCTAAATTTTTAAAAAGGCATTTTACTTGATTTTTCCTCAAGAAAAAAAAAGAAAACATTGGCATCAATCAGTTATGTGTGTGTGTATACACACACACATACACACAAATATATATAATATATATAAATATTATATATTTATATATAATATATAAATATATAATATTTATATATATTTAATAAATATTTAATAAATATATATAATATTTATATATTATATTATATATATATATTTGAGAGAAAGAGCACGTGCATGTGCACACGAGGGAAAGGGGCAGAGGGAGAGAGATGACCTGAGCCAAAATCAAGAGTCAGACACTCAACTGACTGAGCCACCAGGTGCTCCAATAAGTTATATATTCTGAGTTAAAAAACTCAATTTCAAAATTAACTTTTAAAAATGTTTTGCACTTGAACTGACACAAATAAGTAAAAGAATATGTGAACTTGATGTGGATTTTTATTGTAATTTAATGATTTAGCTCTAACTTACTTGTTTAACAATTTTTGCTGCATCTGTGTTTCTCCTATAAAATATTTCCTTGTATTCATCCATCCAGACTTCTGCAAGGCGAACTTGGTTGCGAGCAATCACCTGAGTGCCTTTTGGAAAGGTATGAGGGCTTTTGCTGCGAAAGACATGTCCAACAACAGAGCAAGGCATAATCTCCAACTGCCCACCACATTGCCATACCTGATAATTAATGATATTTGTTTAAATTCACAGTATTTTTAAAATATAAAAGTGTTGCTTTTAAATTCACCTTTAAGATACTAATAAAAACAAAACAGAAAAGATTTATAATAACTTCACAAATAGTCTCTGTCCTCTGCCAGTTCAACTTAAATTCTTAAATATAAAAAAACAACTTTATGAAATGGTACAAATACTAAAGACAACATAAGTGTATTTTCAGGAAATATTTCAACAAAATAGTGATTTCAGATCTCTCATAAAAATAAAGCCCCACATTTTTTTTTTTTTTGCAAACAATTATGCAAGCTCTCTAATATATACAAAAGACCAAAGACTCTTCTGTATTTGAATTCTATCTTCTTATACAAGTTATATGGCCACTTCACTTGAACCAGATTCTCTCTTCTCTGGCATGAACTAGCAGTCTTGGAGTAAGTGGACCCAGACTCTATTCACTCCTTGCATATTCAATTTTCTAATTTAGAAAACAATTCCAGATAATACCAAAGTACAATCTTTTAAGCTTGTGAAGTAGTTGGTCATTATTAAAGACTCATACCTATTTAGAGATAGAGGGACAAAAAAACTTATTTGCATTATCTCTAAATAAAATGAAAAATTATTAAATCAATACTTGCTCATTTAAAAATCTTAGCAATCAGTTCTGCCATAAACAGTCACTAAGCAAAAAATCGAAAATGAAGACATGCTTAATAATCTGTGCTAGCATTAGGGCAAGAGAACATATTCTCTCTCTCTCTCTCTCTTTTGTTTTTAAACAAATGAGAAAACTCAGTGGTATTTTTAATCCAACAAATTGTGCCTGAGATCTAACACGCGCTAGGGGTTGGGAATACTTAAATGGATATAATAAGACCCCTCCCTTGAGCAGTTCAAATTTGGCTAAGATCATCATTGCCATTATGTAATGGAGCCAGAGCTAAAACTTAAATCTTCTAACTACTAGTTCAGTTCTTTTCCCAGTACCTTCCAGTCTAAAGGATGAAAGATGAATGATAGAGTCATTGCAGAAAATGAATCATGAAATGAAATAAGTGTATGTGGAGACCATCCAAAATTTTTGTTTTGTTTCTCATATTAACTTTTAATATGTATAGGGGAAAAAAAAGGTCATTTAATCCAAAGAGTTAAGGTCTTTTTAAAATTATACATAAATGTTTTTCCATTCTGACTCCCTTGATAATCAACTCATTTCCTGAAGCACTAGATTGAATTATATTTATCTTGGCTGGAATTCAGTTGCTACAAATGCATTAATTGGTGCTATTGGCTGGACACAGGAGTTTAACTGATTCCTCTTGTTACACTGGCCGCAACGAGTAAATATATTAAGTTAACATTTTGAAAAGAAATACCCGTATTCTAAAAGTTCTAGCAATTGAATTTTAGAAGCACAAAAAGTAGAGACTGCACACATCTAGGATAATCATATCAGCCAATTAGAACAAAATGTATATTTTATTGTCTAATATGCGTTATATTTATAAACTTACTCTGAAAGACATTTCTATATTTTCACCTCCCCAGATTTCCATTTCTTCATCATAAGTTCCAATATATTCAAAATATTCTTTTGATATGGAAAAAAGGCCTCCTGCAAAAGTGGGTGTTCTGAAAAATAATCCATTGTCAAATTTTGTTATAAAAATAAAATAAGGAAAAACAAGTTATTTAAAGAGTGACTAAATCAAATCACAAACAAATTAGATCACAATTTCAAGAAGTTTTATATTGGTTAATAGAAACTAAAAATGCTACCTTCAGAGTCAAGTTTTATGGGGAAGCGGGGAGGGAAGTACTTTAAATATATTTTCCCAGAGAAACAAAATTATTAAGTGTCTTCTAACCAACTCTAAAGATTCTTTACTAATGATTATGAGAAGACAAAAGGCCTCACTGATTCTACTTCCTATTCGGTAACATCATGTGTAAGTATATACATAAATGGCTTCTCTATTCCCAACATAGGATGTGTGTGTGTTTCTTTATTTCATTAGTGTGAATTACCTTGGAGGCAAAAACTGTGAAAAGCAAAGTGTGAATACATATTCAAATAACTGAACTGCATATAAGACTTTGGGAGCAATCGTCTTACTTAATTGGGTAGGTTTCATCTTTCCTTCTTTGCCTCTCGTGATCAGGAAGCGATTCCCAGCCAAAGGAAAGGCTCCAGTCAAAGTTTCCACGGTTGTGATTGCTTCCATAAGGAGAGGGTTTGTTGAATTCAAATGTGTTCAGATCTATGGATGCAATATCCGGACTCACCACGGCAGTGTAATTCTCAGCTATCCTGGCCAACAAAGGTTCTAACCAACCATAGAAACACTCACCTGGAAGGGAACACAATTCTAATTAACCCAACGAAAACACTGAGGGTTTTCTCTTTTGTGGTTTGAAGATGATTTAGAGAAACAAGAATAACAGCCATTCGTGTTTTGAACATTTACATAGGGGAGATTTCTTAAAGGTTTCTGGTGATAAGATGAGGGTTGGATGAAAAAGGTAAGGCACAATTCAGCATAGTTAGGAAAATTTATCTACAGAGGATGTTTTTTTTTTTTTTTTTAACGTTAGAGAGGAAATAAAATGATACTGGTGTATTTAAATTTCAGATGATGTGTTTTCCTCCAAAATGGCCTTGGATCAAAGGTAAGTTTTTGCTGATCCATGCCACCTAGCCCCAAAAGTGTTCTGATTTATATAAACTTGTCTCCCTCAGTAAGGTATAGTAACAAAATCTTCATTTCTCTGAGTCTTAGGAGAAAATAAGCCAACGAGTCAGAATATTCTGATGTCAGCAGTTGGAGAAGGACCAGCCCTAATGGAAAGTGGGGGCAAAGGAATGCCATACAAAGTCTGGGTCCTGGCTGGGGGCCAGGCTCACTTAATACACAGAGTTCAGGAGACTCAGTCCTACCCAGGTCTCCCCATCAGGCAGAATTTGGCAGTTATTAGGAGGACCACTTGGCATCAAGGAGGATCATCAGATACATTTGCCTCAGAGGAAGAATGCCCAGTGTGACATAATTGGAATTTTGGACCAGGAGAGGAAATATTGGAGAATGAACCATTTCCTTTTCAAAACACTTCCCTTGGATTACCTATAGACCTCTCTTCATTTGAGGGCCAGGTATTAAGGGAGTACTGGATATGAAAACTCTAAAGAGACTCAAACAAATCCAAAAGTCCTCCTAGAAAAATTAGCATATGACCAAAACCATTTGCTGGGTCAAACATAATCTAAGGGCTAGTCAGTTCAATTCAAAACAAAACAGTCATACAAAGAGTATAATCCACTAAATCTAAAGCTGAAGGACTAAGGGACATTTTGGTGATCCCTAACATGCCCATTAAAATTTACTCTAAAAATACTTTCTAAATACTTTAAAATCATTGACACTAGAGAACAAAACCATTAAAAATAAAGGGCAAAAAAAAAAAAAAGACAGTAGCAACAAAAACAAAAATTGATACTATTCGTAGAAAAGATACCAGAAAAAGTTGGAAGGGGACACCTCTAACTTAGCACAAGAGGAGTGTGCAAATCTTTGAAAAAAGAATGGAAATATAGAAATTGAAAAATATCAGTACCAGGACAAAGTTTAAAGATAAAATTGCTTACACTTAAAACTTTCATTCATTTTAAACTATAAGAATCAATAATAATAAGGAAAAACATTTGGGGGGGGGGTGGACACAATGAGTATCTGAAAAAAATCCCAAGCAAGGATAACTCGCTGGGAAAGCTGGTCGCTGAAGGAAAGATACTGAAGTTAAGGAGCCTAACTCCATGTAAGTGAAAGGAGGCTCCTACCCAGAGCTATAACCTGCTTAGGCTTTCATTGCTATAAGCATCAGCTGAAAATGATGTTAAAGAAAATACAATTAGTTATTTCAAGAAAAGCCTTCTTCACTTTTTAAGTTAGAGGGAAGCAGAGGGGAAAATGTTACAACTACGTCTATACATATATACTTACAGTGAGCATCTAAAAATGTGAGGGTTTCAGCTGTTGCAACTGTTGCTCCTAGCAACCTGGCAGTGATCAGACCTTTTCTCTCTCTTTGTCTAACTATTTTTACTATAGAAAATTGTTTTATATATTCCTCTAGTTTATCATGTAAGTATTCTGTAAGAAAAAAAAATATCAGGATTAACTCTTCCTAAGTTTATTTTCATATATGAACACATGAAAGCAAATGAAGAAACCACAGGGCAATGATATCTCCACATTCGTCATCTTAACAGTTGCACACATCCTTCCATTAAGATGAAATTGTATCTTTAACTCTTTAAAGAAAAACAATAGCTATATATATGCAAATCTTAACTTCTGAACAACTATAACACATACTGTGGTAACACTGACTTATCCTGTACATGCAATATCAATAAATATATTTTGTGGGGAAGGGAGAGACTTCAAATGGAGTAGACTCAGGAGTTAAGAAGGCTCATTTAGGGGTCTGAGAAAACTAGCTAACGGAGTGAAGGAAACTGAATTTGGCCAAAAAGATATTTGACACATTTTAAAATTGGAATTTAAGTCTGGAAATTCAAAGAAAAATGCCAAGTATCAAAAGGATTCTCTGATACTTAGGCAGTGATCATAACAATTTAAAACAAAAATGATGAGGAAAATGGCAAATAGGAAAGCCCAAGGCTACAGCAGTTTAGGAATATTTTTACAAACAGTCAGCACAAAATTTTTGAAAGCTTTGGAGTCTGCTGACACAGAATTTTTTCCAGTAAAAATATGAAAGAAGAAAGGAGCATGTAGGTTAGGAATGGAGCTAAAAACAGGCTAAATTTTATTAATGGGTATATAATTTAAGATATTCAACATTCCAATTTAGATGAGACATGATAAGCAAGAGTTAAAACAGTAGGTAAAAGAAAACACATTAATCATGTCAGTCAAGTATTGCTCATATTTTGAAACAACTTCTTAAGTCTGCTTTTTTCACCAATAAATTCTTGATTCTTTGTTGAGTATACAATGTGTTTCCTCAGGTGGCCTTCTTGGGCCCATAGCACAGCCTCAAAAAGATGTGGGAATGCTGAGAACATCAGTAAACGTCCTAGGGTAGATGTTTGCTTCTGCCTGATTCCAGAAGCAAACATAGATGACTTTATCTATGATTATATATATTTTTTCAGTTCTCCAGTGGTACAGATAAAAGAGTTGCTTATTCAAAGTTTAAACATTCATAAAGGAAGTGAGAGTTCAGGAACAACTTCTGTGGACAATAAATCTAAGCATTGCTGCCTCAAAATAATAGGCTAACTTTTTCATACCTTCTAAGAACCTCAGAATTAATTCTCTGAAAGACAAGCAGGATTGTAACTTGTCTTAAAATATAAATCATGGATATTTCTGCCTTAATCGTATTATTTATAAAATAGAAACTTGTATAAAAACATTTCAAAGGCTTTAATGGGGATTGAATCTTTTTTAATGGAGTCACTATAGATTCCTTCAATAAACTGTCCCCTGTTTGAGTCATTAAAGAATTTTTTATTGACCCACAACTTCCAAACTTCCTATAAATTTTTATCTGCCCCTTAAATTCAAGCCCCATCCATACCTGTATTTTTGCAAGGTTAAGAGCACAAAGCTGTGAAATCAGACCTCCTGGGTTTATTTATTTATAGCACCATTACTTTTAGCTGAGTGACTTTTGGTAAGTTATTTTATTTTACTTGGACCTCAGTGTATCTATAAGATGGGGATAACAGCATTTACCCTTACAAGGGATTGCTGAGAGTATAAAAATGAAAGATTGCTGTGCATTTAAGACAAGGCTTACCACATGGCCCATGCTCTGAAAACGCTGTCTTGTTTTGCTGTCACTAGGACTTAACTATCTCTTTGTCACTTGATTATCCACATATTATGCTGCTCTTTCCTAAACCAATTGAAACCAGGGACTATAGTTTCTACATCACAAGCTCCTCTACAACAACTAGGAACACATTTTCTATAGCGGGTACTCATTAAATCTTTGATTCAATAAGACAAATTAATTACATTAGGATGCAAAAAGATTCCTCACCAAGAAAACTGTTGCAAATTCATTGCCAATGCTATAAAGAATTAAAATATTCAGACCCTTTGACCAACCAGTCTAACTTATCCAAAGATACAATTCAAAAGAAAGGATATTCATTACAGTGTGATATATACTAACAGGGTGGGGTGAGTGAAGGGGAATGGTAAAATAAGTAAAATGCATCTAGTCCATCATGGTCATTAAAAATAAAGTTTTGAAGGTAAAAGAAATGGGCTAATAATACTATATGAAAATGTCAGATTTCAAAATTGGATTTCTGACATGGATGTAACTAGGTAAACATTCTATGTTTATTTAGACAGTGATCAAGAGAGAAAAAGCGAAATTAAAATTAAATAGGAACATTATGATTGGATATCACTTTTCTTTCTGATTTCCTTTAATTCTATTAATTTTGTTTGAGCAATAATAGAAGTTACCTTCAACTGAAGGCTTATTACAAGTAGCCTTACTGTGACCCTAATTTCTCACTGCTTGAAAAATCAAACAAATAAAAACCATCTGAGAAGGAAGCTCAAAAAACCAAAGAGGGATTATTTTTTTCTTTTCTTTTTACAATATAACATATGAAAGGCATGCAGAACTTAATCAAATGTCACTTAAAACTCTATGGATGCAGGGGCGCCTGGGTGATTCGCTCAGTTAAGCGTCCCACTCTTGATCTCAGCTGAGTTCATGATCTCATCGTTCATGAGATTGAGCCCTGCATCGGGCTCTCTGCTGCCAGTGCAGAGCCTGCATGGGATTCTCTTTCTCTCTCATTTTCTGTCTGCCCCTCTCTTGCTTGTGTTCTTTCTCTCTCTCTCTCTCAAAACAAATACATAAACATGGGGGGAAAAAAACACACCTCTATGGACTACAGACCAAGAATTAAAAAAAATAAATAAATCATAACATTTCAAGCAGTAAATAAATCAGTTGGTTACAATTAAGTGGTGTTATAACCTGGGTAAGAGGACCGGAGATTCAAGTCTCTGATCCAGTACTGTGTACCCATATGCAGGGAACTTGAATTATAAAACTTCCCCATTTAGTGAATACATTTCACATCCATGTCAAACATCTCTGGAGATAAGCAAACTTATTCCACCTAGATGATACTTAACTTGAAAACAATCTCAATTCACTCATGATATTTTATTTTGAAGTTAAAGACATGTTTAGGATTGTATGTAGAAAATTAAATAAGCCAGGTTAGTAATTTTATGCTTTATTCACTTATTATCATTTCTTAAGTCTGGATACATCTTGTTATTGATGACATGTCACTTAATAAGCAGTATTTTTTTCTTTTTTCATGGCACATAAAGTAATGGTTTATCTTAAAACAGATGTTGCTTTTGGATAGATGAAAGAGTATCACTATCCCCATTTTACAGATGAGGAAACAGCTAGTTAGTATTGGAGTGAGAATTTGACCTTAAAGAATCAGGCTCCGAACTCAACTAATTCAGGAATAAATTTTGTGATCATTGAAATAATCTATATCTGTTTGGTATTTAAAATACCCGTTAATGTTTGAAAACTTAGCAAATTAGGGCATTTGTCTGATTAGCCTTGCAATTCCAATTTAAAATGTACAATTTAGTAACTGACCATTGATTTGTAATTTTAAATAGACATTCATTAAAGAATTCAGCTAACTTTGTAAACAATATTGAAATACTTAGCAGCCAAAATAAAACAGGATGTAGTGACTTTGTAATGATTTTTAACTACTCATTTATATTATTAATTAATGTATTATTTATATTAACTCATCTAATCTTCAAAACAATCCTAGGAGTTATGTATCATTTATGTATTTCCTCAATTCTAAGCTGCACCATTAGATACTTATTATAATCAATGGCATCTTAGTGTAATTGGTTGTGAGGGTTTTTTATTCTAGCGGTATATAAACTAATGATGAAAAAAAGATAAAAATCAAAAAAATAAACTAATGATGTATCGTGCAATAAATCCGATGAAATATGGCATTTTCCCCATTTTACAGATAAAGAAACTGAGGCATAAAAAGGTTAAGTAATTTGTCCAAGTTACACAGCTGGATAGGACCAGAACTGGGATTCAAACCAAGGCAGCCTGACTCAAGGCTCAAGTTTGTGTTGTTAACCACTATGCCTTACAATAAAAGTCTCACATTGAGGACCACAAAGTTAGAAGTCATGGTACTTCAAACATTTCTGAACTTTAAAATATTTAAATATAGACACCTTTGAATTCTACTCTCATCCATCATACCCATCATCCAAGGTATTATATTCAAGCTGGGGGGGGGGATGGGGGTGGGGGAGGGGTGCATACAGAGAGTACAATACAATCAAATAGACTTTGGACAACATCACATGGATTTACTTGGAAAACAACCTAATTTGCATGTGTTTTCTTACCATCTACACTAGCATCATCCACCAAAATGATTTCCTTCAGCAGTATGGCAGGGGAAGAATAAAGCACACTGTGGACAGTTCTAAGCAGCGTGGACCAGGCTTCATTATGAAAAACTATTATGACACTGGTGGTAGGCAGGGGAGGACAGCGCTTAAATTTTTGTTCAATACATCTAGAAGAAGTCAAAGAAGTAGAACAATTATGAATTTTATTACTTTATTTCAGAGCTATGACATTACTAAAATTATTATTTAACCAATATCACCATAGAAACAATAGCAGACAATTTTTTTCTATGTAAGTTGATCTTAATGCTATGCAAATGCAAATCAAAACAAATTTTTTTACACAGAGATCATGTCCACTGATACAGATTCCAGGTCAAGGATTAAAACGTGCTATTGTAAGTTTTCTCAACAATATAATTTCAAATACAAATAGCATTTTAAATAGAAAATATAACCTACAAGTGAGATAACCTATAACAATGGCAAACACTTGTAATCGCTCAAATAAAAACCAATTTTTCTCCCCCCACCTTGTAGAAATTATCCATTTTTCTTATTACCTCCAATTTTTTTTAACAGTGCAACTTCAGGGGCACCTGGGTGGCTCAGTCAGTTAAGTGTCCAACTCTTGCTTTCAGCTCATGATCTCATGGTTTGTGGGATCAAGCTCCGCATTAGGCTCCATGCTGAAGCATGGAACCAGCTTGGGATTCTCTCTCTCCCACTCTCTCTGCCACTCTCTGTGCATGTGTGCACGCACACACTGTAGCTCTCAAAAATAAATAAACTTTAAACAGTGCAACTTTATTAAATGAATATTCATCTTCGTAGAGATTCTTACTTTCCTAAGTATGTAATATTTTTCAAGTTTTTAAATCAATTTACTTAATCTCTACTTGAACCAAAAGGGAAAAAAATGGCTTACTGTAAAATCTATTTTTTTATGATGCTCACAATTCAGCAAGACTTACTAAGTTGCTACCATATACCAACCATGCTGTGTTAAAGATTTTGCTCCAGTAACCTGATCTATAGTTTAATAAAATAAGACCTAGCATTTTAAAATACTAAACTTAAAAATTTTACATAAAATCCTAAATCCCTGTTAAAAGTCATGTGATCTTTTTGCCATATGAAACATTGACAGGCACAAGGAGATAGACCCTAAGTCGTTTTTGGCTGATTAATGGTACTAACCATTAGCTAAATACATTAGTTACAAATTGATCTTGAATTTATTTTTATAATAATATTTTCCTCAATGAAAATAATCTTCATAAGAAGCTGTTGGGTATGAGTGGATCTGTACAGTCCCCAGCCTTTGAGACTGAAGCTGACCACAGTCCCTCACCTACTGAGTTGAGGTGAGGATCCAAAGATATAACAGAGTAGAGGGTTTCAAAACACTGTAAAATCAGAGTAACCCTGGGACATAAAATATGTGTGGTCTATGGTAAAAATAAATAATCTTTAAGTTCACTTAAAAATCATAAATGGTTATACAATTTTAGACAGCAGAATATAAAATCCTCCCACTCAAAAGGCACTATAAATACAGCGTGTGAACAATCAAACAGTGCTGTTCAAACCCAAAGATAGGAAGTAAATCATTCACTTATGGAGATAAGAAACTAACACACTTCAAATGCTCTGTGAGGGAAACAGAGCCCCCCGTATGACCCTAGAGGCCTGGGAAAGCCACCCAAAGAAAGATATCCTGTATGTTCTCATTATTCACTTTTATAGCCATATCTCAGTTTGAATGTTTCAGATACTACTCTGAGAGGCTGTCTTTAGGGTGGAATATTAGTAGGGATAAACAAGGAATTAGGTTGAGGATAAAGTATTAATAGAGTGTGTCAACACTGTTGAGTAAGAAAAGGAAGCAAAGGTTATGAGTGAAAGTGATTTTGCTCTCTTTGTGCCTTCATGATTTCAAATATATGTGCATAGTCAGAAGCAAATAATGACATTCATCCTCACTGACAGATGAAAGCAAATGATATATTTTAAAGTGAATTTTGGATAAACTACCAATTAGAAGTAAGGTCCAAACACAAACTACCTATTCACAATTAGTCTTGACTCACAATTACACAGAAATGTATGACTAAATATAAGCTTGTATTTTTAAGACATAAAGGTTTGCAAACCAACATAAATTAAAAGTAAAAATTATTCAAAAACTCCATGCTGTTTTTCTTAAAAAAAAAAAAAAAAACCAAAAACCTTATGATTTATTGTCTTAGAAGCATTTGTATGGGGTGTTGGGATTAAAAAAAAAAAAAAAAAACCTCACATACATTTACTTGTCATGTGACTAATATTAATAATTACAAAAAGGTTTCAAAATTTTAAATTCAAAAATTCACATTAATGAAATGTGATCACTTTAATCTTACAAAGCTTTCCTTAGTTCAAGCTAGGATTTCTTTGCTTAACTGATAACTGCTAACATCAAGTAAAGGTGTCATGTTATAGCATTAATGCAAGTGATACAATTTCACAGTATGATTTCATAAACCTCATTTATTCTGAAACAATAAAAAAAATTAAACTGAGGCTTTAGATATTGTTTTACATGTCACTTAAAGTAGTGAAATTAAATAACTTGCCAAACTGACTGCTTATACTCAAACCATTTGTAAAATTTGGCATATAGATATGTACTTAAATTATCAATCACATGACCATCTGACTTTGAGAGACACTGGATCTATATTTTCAATGAGCATGGAAATGACCAGCAATTCTTCAGAAAATGTGTTCCTTGCTGATTTAAGTTAAATTTAAAGTAAGAAAGTGTTAAATCTTCACCAATTCTTCACAGTTCTAGGTATCCAATTCTTATCCAAAAAAGGTTCTTTACTTTAAGTACCTCGTTGTTTTTCACTTATAATGATTTCATTATTGAATATTATTGTAGCTCCTCAATGCTATATTGGGGGGAAAAAAAACTTGTCTTGAGCTGACATTGACTGTCATGTCAAAGAATAAAAATTATGCTTCTTGATTTGTGATGTGGATTGCTTTTCAGTCAAGACCTCTCCCCAAATCAGTCAAATGCAATACTGCATTTTAACTATTAACATAAGAAAAGAACTATTCTGTGCCTTGTTATAAAGGTAGAATATTTTATAGACATTCATGTGTTTCTTCACACATTCACTTAAAAATGATTAGCACCTTAATCTTGAATCACACAGATTATAATAGAGAGACAGAAATCTAATCTACCCAACTTCAGTATTAAGGGACTCTTAGTTAGAGCAAGTATTCATGATCATACATCTAGAAAAACAGGAGTGAAGCCATCGACCTAAGTCTATCAAAGTTCTTTTCTTCAGATGCATTTCCAAATGTAATTCTATTATAACCAGGAAGCAAAATATGTAGGCATTGCTTGCTTACGGTTTATCTTATACTTTCAACAAATCAACAAATAGTTTGAAAACTGCTGGAATTTATTTTAGTTATTTGAATTCAAATAGAACACTTGAACACTACCTCAAAGATAACAATGGACAGAGCATAGTTGGAACTGGAGGGAAACCAGAATAAAAATACTGTGTACTTGAGATACCATGTAAACAAAGGGACATAAAAGGCAATGTTGGCCTCTTAGAAGCTAAAGAGAGACAATTCTATACATATGATAACTTATTCAACAAAACTCTAGAGAAAAAAAAATCATAATTGAATTAGCAATTTAACAATATTGTTCTTTAAAAGAAAGATTACAAAAGGTTACAAGGCATTCTGAAATACAATTACAGTACTGAAAGTAGCCACAAAGTCTGTGACTTAGTTCATAGAAAATTCTTATCTAACAGCTCCAAAATCTCGGCACTTTTTAAATATTTTTATTCTACAGCAACACACAGAGGAACAGAAACAGCTCCTCTGCCTCCCACATCTCCCATAAAATTGCCCAATATTCCCTTCTTAATAAATTAGAAAACTAAAGCATCTAAGAATTAAGAATTTCCTTGTGGTTCTACAGAAATCAGACCTAAAATTTAGTTTCCTAATTTGTAAGGTAACAACCTTCTACATCTGCAATGCCTCACCAAGCATAGATATGGAAAGCCTCAATAATAATAAGCAAACATAATTAAATTAAACAGCAATTGCTGATATTTTGCCTCAGAGAGTGACTATAGAACAAGCAAATTCCTTAGCTAATGCCCCTCCCCTGCAAACTCTAATGTTAAACAGTAAACAATGAATATTCTTTAACATACTCAGGAGGTCGAGTGTCTGGTCCAAGATCTCGGTGTAGAGAAATCCTGTCACTTGCAAAAGCATTAAAACAGTGTTTTGCTTCTCCACGTTCTTTTTCCTTCTGCTCTTCAATACTTAAATTGGTTGTCTTGAATGCTTTACCAGAAGCACCAGGTGCATTAGAATCCTGAGGTGGGCGGTCAAGAACAGGTTTCAATTCTGCTGCTGTATAATATCCTTGCAAACAGGGTCTCTCACCAGCATCAATGTTTTGCCTGACCGGTGCTCCTATTTGCATTTTTGGCATTGCATCTTTAATATTGTTTACAGCTTCTATCATTAAATCAAACATCTTGTTTTTGTTTTTTATGTTTCTTTCCATCCGTGATTCCTCTTTGGAATATTGAACACTTACTTCTCTTTGCATTAAAATCAAAAATATTATAAAGAAAAAAATTACTGCCCCAAGTTTCCAGAACTTTTTATGATAATGTCTTTTAAGATGTAATTTTACTAGTCGTTTTAGGTGAGCCATTCTGACATTAAAAGCTTCCCACTTGACAAATAACAGTTATAGTTTCCTCTGTTACTTATATTTTTTATCATAGATTTGCTGGCAAGAAGGTTTCATTAAATGGTAATACCTGTGAACGGAAATGATAAATGGCATTAGTAGCTAATCATTCCTATAGGCATGGTTCGATTCATTCAACCAACAACATAAGCTACAAACAACTGTACTCTTATGGTTAAGAAAAATACAAAGATATCTTGCCCTCAAGAAATTGACACTTTTGGAAGAACACATTTGCTATAATTAGCTATAATCTATTGAGGATATATTAGAGATTTCTCTCCAATAAAAAATACCTTGTAAACTGTGGCTAATATTTATTATATGATATGCATACAATTATTTTTATAAACATATTTAGAGTTTCTTTAAAAAAAAAAAAAGGTACCTTAACTCAATGACCAAGGGGCCAAAGGACTTCATTGCATTGATTATTAAGAAAGGGGGAAATCCGTAAGAAAGCGTAGGTATACTGATAGGTACTGTTAGGCATACATCTAAAATAGTGGCTTTTATTTTATGGAGTTTGTCCTCAACTTATGCACCTCTATTCCAACTAAACCAGTTAAGATTATAAGTAGTTTTAACAAGTAAACTGGCACACTCTCAAATTTATTCACCTGATAATACTTGTGAATCCTGACAGAACCACTGAAGAGTAGAAAATTAAGAGTGTCTAAGGTGTTGTTATACCACAACTATTTTCTATAGTTCACACAAATAATAAAATCTAATAACAAAAAGAAGATGGCACTAAGCTTTTTACTTGAAGTGACTCTAAAGAGGCAACAGTGTCTACTCTAAGAATAGACAACATGTTTACTAAACTCTAATATGGGCCACCAGAAGCAAAAGAAAGGAAAAGGAAAAAAGAGAACATCGATGACAGCCTGATTTTCTTCACGATGTTTTAAAACATATAATATGAAAGGGTTTCAGTATATAATTACATACCATGCACCATTATACTCAGTCAAATTTGCAGGCACAAAGGGGAAGGAGAATGCCTGTTCTCCCTACATTCTAAACATATTTTAAGGAAAATTTAATTTATAGATGTGAAAACTAACTGACACTTTATTCAGTTTTTCTTCCAAAGATACCGCTAAATTTAAAATTAAAAAGCCAAGTTTTAAGATGGATTCTCTGGCCTTTAGTAAAAAATTTTAAGCTAAATAAACAGAAGAGGCAGAATTTGAATAGTTAGTTCTGTATACTACTTCTAATTGGAAAGATATGTATGTATGTATGGAATAGGCACTTTGGTTTCAAAAGATAATTCAGTTATAATGTATACTGCCCAGAAAAATGAGATTCTAATACATCTGAGTTTTGGTTGCTTTCAGAGCCTCGTGTAAGGATTAAAATGACCTGGTAAACTTTTTACATTATTTGAAGACACAATGTAGTTTCAGAACCATACAATTCTTGCTGTGTATGTATGTAAGCTAGATCAGGCATTTGAGAAGGAATGTGCTGGTCTCCTTAGGATGTTTTAATGCAACATAAAACAAGAAAGGGTCCAGGGAAAGCGTACAGTAAAGGGAGATGACAAAACTAAATATTTCCATAGCAGTGATGGTTTTCCCAAGATACTATATGCCCAAAATCATAGTAGAGGGTAGGCTGGGGAATGAGAAAGAAGAATGGAATTCTTCACCAATAGGGCAATAATCCTATAATTGTGTGTGTGTCTATCTGAAGAAGTCACTCAATTAGCAGGTTTTAGTTTAGGATGTCTCTAATGAGGGAGTCAAAGGAAGTTTATGAAGGACACAAATGATGTCTCCCTTCCTCCTGGTTGTTTTTCTGGCACTCACGATGTCGGTGACACAGTGAGCACCCAATAAATTTTTTTTACCAGGAAAAGGAAAAAAGGACGAAGATTTAATTTATTAGAAATAATAAAATAATAATTTACTTTTGTTAAATACTGATTAGGTCCCCGATACTTTAATATTACACAGGTTCTCATGTAGTCTTCCAATAATCTTGAGAAGTCATTCCCATTTTGCCCACAAACACTGAGCGTCAAATAGATTCAGTGGCTTGGCCAACATGATTCAGTTTAAGTGGAAAAGCAGTATCCTCCCAACTGTGTTCAAACTCAGGTCTGATCTAAAATATTAAGCTTTTTGGGGCGCCTGGGTGGCTCAGTCGGTTGAGCGACCGACTTCGGCTCAGGTCATAATCTCACAGTTTGTGAGTTTGAGCCCCGCGTCGGGCTCTGTGGTGACAGCTCAGAACCTGGAGCCTGCTTCTGATTCTGTGTCTCCCTCTCTCTCTGCCCTTCCCCCACTCATGCTCTGTCTCTGTCTCAGAAATAAATAAACATTAAAAAAAATTTTTTTTAAATATTAAGTTTTTTTCTCCTGAAACCAATATTGCACTGTATGTTAGCTAACTAAAATTTACATTGAAAACAATACTAAGCTTTTAGTTGAAGTTATCTGAAATAAGATCTTCAAGGGTCAAGAAATGATACTCTAAATGTAAGGAGATAAGGGGAAACCCTAAGGAAAGAACTACAAATAGCTTCATACCACATAAGGTTTTCTGGACAAATGAGTCAAATAAACACACACACACACACACTGGAGCGCTGGGGTGGCTCAGTCAGTTGAGGGTCCAGCTCAATTTTGGCTCAGGTCATGATTCCCGGATCCTGGAATCAAGCCCCATGTCATGCTCCTCACGGAGAGTGGAACCTGCTTGAGATTTTCTCTCTCTCTTTCTCTCTCTCTCTCTCTCTCTCCCTCCCTCCCTCTGCCCCTCTACCCCACTTGTGTGCGCTTTCTCTCTATATAAAATGAAAATAAAAATAAAAAAATAAAAATAAAAACCACACAACTGTTTTCAGAATGTGTTTTTGGAAATAAGGCTGAGGATGAGATTGTAGATTTTAACAATGGAGGATTAAGAGATTGAGACCTTTTAGTGGCAGAGTTTACTAGAGTAGGAACATGATGCTTTGCTCTTTTCAGATTATTTCAGAAGGGAATAGTCTTCTTTTATCAATTGCTGATCACTTGAAGATTCTGAAATGAATCTCCCAGGGATTTTTATATGAATTTTCTGTCCTTTGCTGCTAATGTGCAATATTAGGCTTCCATTAATGATAAATTACACTCAACATTAAGCATCTCTATTAGCGGTCTTCAACTCTGGATACACTTAGCAGAAAGCTCTTTAAAAAGAGTGCTTTAGGCCTCCCCTCTAGAGAGTTTGATATAATTGTTTTAGGGCCAGGGCCCAGGTCCTGCTTTTGTTGTTATTTTAGGCTCTCCAGATAATTCTAAAGGGTGGCAAGGGTTAAGAATCACTGGTGTAGGTCACAAGACTTTAGGCAAATCAAAACTAGCACTTGATAGGGAAATGACTGCACCTAACCAAAAGCAACCACACTATTAATTTCTGATACTCCAAAGACAGGTTTTTCAAAATAGAATGTTGATACAAAATGAGCAAAAGTTATTTTGACATGGATAGATAAGATGAAATCCAAAGCAAGAATGACCCAAAGTTTCCTGAAAAGGCTCAGAGATTAATGCTGATATAAATGACACACTGGGGTTTTACTACAAATTATGGCGTTGTAAAATTACTTTTAAAATATGTTATTCCTATCACAAAGATGGAAAAACTCAGATTCTGCGCAATAAAACACATAATCCAAAAGCCACACAATAAATGAATGAGTTAAACAAAACCAGGATTCTTAACTCCTATTCCTGGAAATAACATCACGTTCCTAAGCCTCACTACTTACCAAATGTCAAGACCTATGTGAAAACAGCCAATGAAACAAAACAAATTTCTCTTAATTTCAACTTCCAATTAAACTCAGAAGTTTCAAAAATGAAAAAAAAAAAAAAAACCAGCACAACAGCAAATTCAGGATATAAAAATGATTAGCAGGTAGAGGTCTTATTGTACTTTCCAAAACCTTTAAACACACCTATCTAAAATGTCATTTGCTAATTATTAAAGGTCAGATTCACAGGAGAGATTAATATCATGAAATAGCTTTTTTAAACTAGAAAAAAATTAATTTAAATTCAAAGATCTATTCAAAGATCTCTAAATTATTATAAATTTCTAAAATTAGAAAAAAGTTAATATTCAGAGGCCTTATCAATCTATATGCTGGAATATATATAGACATTACAAAAAGGCATTAATAATAAATTAAAACATGCACAAAATAATGATACTTTAAAATGACTAAAACAATATGCATGATTCTAACAGTCTGTGAGATTGGGTTAAAAATCAATGGGTTATTCTCCAGGGTAAAAACATGTTGCTATCTGAACAGAAAAGACTGAGCTATCACAAATCAAAATAACTACAGAGCTGTGGCTTTCAGTTATGTAGACTCTAGTTTCTCAAACTTTAATGTGACAATGAGTCACCTGAGGATGTCGTTTACATGCAGATTCAAACTGGAAAAGATCCATCTTTAGTCCAGTTGTCCCTTCCAGGTGGAAAAGGACACATTGCAAAGACATTAGTTAAGTTGTTAGTTTAATTTAAAATATTCCAACTGAAGCAATCTTCTAAAGCAGTGAAAAGCAGAACGTTTCATAACCGCATGTGAAAGTAACATTTAATAAAATAAGAGGATAGTAGTTCTTTCCATTTCTTGTTCCTATATTTGTGACAATAAACATTTACAGCTTCAGGGATTTAAGGTCTGGTTCCAGGTGACTTTAACTGGCACAAAGCCTAATTGTATATGAAACTTGCTTGCTACAGCATGAATTAAAGCATGCGATAAAAAATTAAGGGTAATCACAAAAAACAAAACATTACAAAATTATATATCCAAAATGTAGCATAGATTGTAGAGTAAGAAGAGTACACTACTGTAAATTAATTCATATTTGATCTTTGCCACACATTACCTAGATCTCCTAATCGAATCAAAACAACAACAAAACTTGCTCTAATAATAAACCTTACGTGCTTGGGCAGGAACTTTATTAAGCACCTCTCATCTACTAGTTAGGGAATGGAGGGGTGGCAGGAAGTCATTTCTGCTTGTATTTATTGGTAAAACCAAATTTCACGGTGACTTACTATTATGGTTGTTTAGTTTCGGTTATGATTAAATCCATTTCCACACCCTTGCCTGAAATTCTTCTAAGCAGGAAGTGACCTGTGGATGTATGACAAGGGACAAACACTGATACAAAGCAAACTGCCCTGAGATGGCTACATGCTTCCTCACAGGAGGAAGCAGCAGACATATCCCAAGTATCCCAGGTGAAAAACAAACTGGGGTTGCTCTGGCTGGCTGGAAAATGCCACCAGTGAACAACTAACTGCGTGTAACTGTCACAGAGTAAGATGACTTTCTGAACAAAAGTCATCTGCAGGTTATGTGACAAAAAGTCTAGTAACAGAGCTGAGCTCCAACAACTCAGAGGCACTGCTTTTATTTAATACTGAAAAGGGTGTGGTCACACATCCAACTTCTCAGCTAAACCTGGTCAGATAAGCAACTCTATTGACAATATTATCTTTGAAGGTGAAAGGTTATGAACAGGATCTTAATTTGTAGAGCAGCCAACTCTACACAATTTGGAGCATACAAGTAATTATGGAACTGCACTACCCTTTGCAGGGGAGGGTAATATGGTGGTGAAGGCAAGCTCACATATTCTCTCTCCTGCTACTGTGATTGAATCTGCACCTGTGAAAGGTATATACTGATTGGTTATGGCATAATTTTGAGGAGTGAATTGAGTGGTCCTACAGATTACCCACTTAACTAGTACTTCTCCTGGGTAGAAGTACTACCTTCTAAAAGATTTGTCTATTTACTTTGTAAACATAGTTGATGGCTCTTGGATTAGTAAGGAGACAGAAACTATACAGTGATTTGAAAAAGGAAAGTATAATATATTATTCTGAGAGGACTGGAGTAACAGGGAATTGGTTAGTGAGAGTTAAAAAGAATTCAAAATAATATAGGAGTAGTAGATATAAGGGGCAATCACTACCTACAAGGCTGAGATGAGAGCCCAAGGAAGAACCTTCCCCTCACCAGCACATAGATCCAGAGATCTCTACAGAAAGAGCAGTGTTGGCTCCTTGACAGTGGAAAAGTTACAGAGGTATCTCACTAGTGAAACTTGCCCAAAATCTGACCTGTGGAGTCCCAGAAGAAGCCATTCATAGGAAGATGTCAAACCCTGGAACTTGTTAAGTGCCGATGCTAACAGCTGGCTGCTGATGGCACCTGGAGTTAAGAAGCTGTGCTCTGCAGGAATGTAGTGCACTTTCACGTATAGCCTGGGCCAATATGGTGCAGGTTGGTGCCTAGGATAAAATTTGGGTAGTTGGTGCCTTGGAAACCCAGTTTTGTGGGGTCCCCAATGTGCACATGTATAAGGCTAAACAAAGAGTGTATGGAGCAGTGACGTGGGCTGGGGAACAGGTCCATGATGTCTATGACTCCAGGGTACAACCCTGCTGTCCAAGTCAAGCTCTGGAGAAAGTGCAGGGGGCACAGGTGTGCCAACTCTAGAGAAAACTGTGCCATGCAGTTACTTAACACTAGAGAAAACTATGTGGAGACCTAGAAGTAGAGAAAAAGGTATATGCTCAGTAAGAGCCTAGCCAGAAAGTCACCCTGAAACCAGGAAGGAAAAGTATCTTCTACTTTCAGTATCCCTCCAGTGCCCTCTACTGACAAGGCTTAATTAACATTGTGCCAGCCAGCAAAGGAGAAATATTTACAGATTTCCAGCCCTCCCCCCCCGCCCCACTCCATTATTACAGAGCAGGAGAAGAGAATGAATTTACAGCTGAGAGACAATAAGCAGCATAGTCTACCCTTTTGACTGCTCAGTTTCCATATGCACACTTTCTCGCACATTTGAACTCCGGTGGAAAAACAAAACAAGCACCTAGCAAGATGCAAGCATCCTCCTTACAAGTGAAGAGGAACCCTGGAATGAGACACAGAATGCCAACAGCCATTGTCTCCAGTGACAATGGGAATTACTTTTCAAATTCTGACACATCCCCAACGTAATATTCAGTTACCTAAAGACTAAATTGTAAACTTAGTATCTAACAAATTCTATGCAATATTTTGTTAAAAAAAAAAGAAAGAAAGAAAGAAAGAAAATGGGAAGGAGAGAAGAAAATATTGCCTCCAAAACACAAAAAACAAAAACCAAAAAAACAAAAGGCCTATTAAGTACAGTGACAACTGAATGCCCAGAAATGTTACTGAGGCGCCCCTAAATTTTTGTGAGTCTGATTACCCGCTGGTTCTCATATGCCTCACTAAGATACCTAAAGTAATTGCTACTTTCTGCTCATCAAATACAATCAGCATAATATTATCAACATAGTAAACCAATGTGATATCTTGTGGGATGTTGGGATAATTAAGATTTCTAGGACAGGAGAACTGACCTGGCCCTGAGACAAGACTGTGAAGACACAATGTTGGCCAAGCTAGATAAGAGTAAATTGCTTTGGGGTGCCTGGGTGGCTCAGTCCGTTGAGCGTCCGACTTCAGCTCAGGTCATGATCTCACGGTCCATGAGTTCGAGCCCCGCGTCGGGCTCTGTGCTGACAGCTCAGAGCCTGGAGCCTGTTTCGGATTCTGTGTCTCCCTCTCTCTCTCTGACCCTCCCCAGTTCATGTTCTGTCTCTCTCTGTCTCAAAAATAAATAAACGTTAAGAGAAGAAAAATTAAAAAAAAAAAAAAGAGTAAATTGCTTTTGGTGGTCCTTGTAAATTGGTACAGAGAAAAAGCAGTTAACCAAGTCGATAGCTACATACCAAATGCCAGAGGTAGTGTTGATTATATCAAGTAAAGACACCACATTCTGTTTCAGCAAGCACATTTGGAATCATCCAATGATTAAGTTTACAATAGTCCATTCATTCTTTAAGATCCATCCAACTTGGGCACAGGACAAATAAGTGAGTTAAATGAGATGTGATAGATAACTCAAGTCTTATTTCAAATCTTTGATGGTGGCAGTGAGCTCAACAATTCCCTTCAATACAGTATTCTTTCTGATTTACCATCTTAGAAGGAGGGCAAGTTTTAAGGTCTTCCACTTAGCTTCTCTTATCACAACGGTCCTCAACCCATGACACTTAGAGAACCAATATAAGGATTTTGCCAGTTATCCAGGATGTCTACTCCAATTATATATTAAGGAAATGGGGAAATAAGCACAGGGTAGGTCTGCTGACCAGCTGGACCCTCCTGTGAGTCAGACTTTCGCTAAGACTCCACCTATTACCTAAATGCTATAACTCCACACGATGACTAGAGGGCCACAAGTGGTATTTTGGCTCCATAGGAATTGGTACAAAAGGTCTGAGTGTATTTTCTTTTCCCCAAAGCATAGCCTCTCTAATAAATGGTTATAGGTCCCTTTGGGGAAGGCTTTTGAGGAAAATTTGTGGTGTATGCTTGAAGCAATGGTGTAGCCTTCAAGACTGGCCTCAACTTCAATCAAAGGGCTCTGGGCCTGTAAATTGACTTGGGTTTGGAAACTGAGTGAGAAGTAATGATGCTCAACTGTGGCAACTAAAGCCAATGCTTTTTGCCACCAAGCCTAGAGTTTTTTCTGGTATCTACAACAAGTGATACTGTAGTACTGCCCATCTATTTCATTCATCACATTTGCAAAACAATGCCTTCTGATTATATCAATGTCCCAGATTTCCATTATGGTAGATACCTACTTTGTCCTTGGTGGTTAAATGCTGCCACTTGTCTTCTGCTACCATGGAATCCCATCATCTCCATTGACCAAGGAGCCAATCTTAATGGCCTACAAAGGAGAGCAACCACAGATTTTTTTTTTTTTTTCACTAATGCAGGAACTTCCCTCACTAATGTTTTTCTCAATATCTTAGTAAAAGGGAGAGTGTACTGGGCCTTGACATGGAATATAATTGGAGGATGGGCACTCAGGTTGCAAACAATTAAGTCTAGTGAACATTCCTTTTATGAAAGAATCCCAAATCTCATGAGTAGTAGACAATTTCTACTCATTCTCCCTGTTGAGGCCCCAGAATTTAAGGGATAGGGGAATAGGGGAGCAAGTGAGCAATTGCTCTATTGCTATCACTTTGTATTCACCTTACCACAGGCTTAGCTATAACTCACTGGGTACATACTCATCCTCTACCTCTCAGCTTCCATTCTTCTCTAGAAAAAGTGTCAGCAAACTTTCCATAAAGGGCCAAATAATAAATATGTTTTGCTTTGTGAGCCATATGGTCTCTATTGCAACTACTCTATTTTTGTGGTGCAAAACCAGTCATACACAATACACAAATGAATGGGCATAGCTAGTTCCAATAAAATTTTGCTTACAAAAACAGGTGGTGGATAGAATTTGGCCCAAGGTACTGTGCCAATCCCTAGAAATTCAAAATGGCTTCAATCTCAACATTTCTTTATTTCCCTGTGCTTACCTCTTCTCCATTAGCGTCCACATTCTCAGATGTAAAAGAACAAAACAGTTCTTCACAAATCTATAACATCATTTTAAAAAAGTAAGGCATAAAAGCAATGTCTGCCTTTATGATTAGGCTATTTTTGCACCTATTTTGAAACATGCAATATCCCTCCACTTATCTAGTCACCATCTGAAATTCCTGCATTCCCCACTCCTCATGGTTAGAGTATGAAAAGATCTTATTAATACATGTTTCAGTTGGAAATAAACGAGTGTCAGACTAAACTTTTATTCTCCTTTCAAAAGCCAACTTCAAATAGGAAAATTTTCCTCATACATAGACAATTACCACACACTGAGGTCTATGAGAATACTGAATGCCCAGCTCCATATAGGGAAGGAAGGGGTACCTAACTCTGTGGGGTTTGTACTTAGTTCTTCTGGCAAAGGGGAGAAGCCCTGAGGGGTATTAAGCAGGGTGATGACCTAACTACAACTGAAATTTAATTAAATTTAATTAAATTTAATTAAATTTAATTTAATTCTTGGGGCCCTGGGTGGCTCAATCAGTTAAGTCCAGCTTTAGCTCAGGTCATGATCTTACAGTTCGTGAGTTCAAGCCCCATATTGGGCTTTCTCCTGTCAGCACAGAGCCTGGATCCTCTGTCTCTATTTCTCTCTGCCCCTCTCTGACTGGCACTGCATACACACTCTTTCTCTCTCTCAAAAGTAAATAAACATTAGGGGTGCCTGGGTGGCTCAGTTGGTTGGGCACCTGACTTCGGCTCAGGTCTTGATCTCACAGCTCGTGGGTTTGAGTCCCACGGTCAGGCTCTGTGCTGACAGCTCAGAGCCTAGAGCCTGCTTCAGATTCTGTGTCTCCCTCTCTCTCTGCTCCTCCCCTGCCTGTGCTCTGTCTTTATCTCTCTCAAAAATAAATATTTTTTTAAAAAGTAAACAAACATTAAAAAAATAAGATAAAATAAAATAAAATAAAACAAAACAAAATAAAATAAAATGATTATTCTTGAAACTGTTTTTAATATGGATTTGGTGGTGAGGGTGGTGAACCAGAGAGGAGACTGAAGGTGATTAGCAGACTATTAAAATTAATCCAGGTAAGAAATTGAGAAGGGGTGTGGAGGCTTGGGAAGAGATCCAGGAGGTAGAGTTGGCTAAATTCAGCAAATGAATCAATGTGGAGGCTGGAAAGGTTGTTAAATTGTGAATTGTGCAAGGATGCGTTCTTGACTTATTGAAAAAAGACCAGCTAATGAGTGCTCTCTGCTCTGGATTATCTGCAGTGGAAGAGCTGGAGTTAAAATAACAGGGCAAGGGGCTATGAATGCTAAAAGACTAATGACAGAGGGCAAAGGATATAAGAAGGAGACTGAGGTAATAACAGCAACAAGTCTTAACCAGTTCAGAAAGATGGGTCATATCTGAAAGCTCAAATAAAACAATGCAAACAATAATTTGCATTAGAAGCCCTCTCTGTACTATGAATTGCCCCTCACAAGGGTCCACTCTGCCATGAGGTGTTTACTACCAGGTATTCTTCTGCCCTTTACCCTATCCATCTGACTCAGAATTATCAAACTTGCATGGTCTCACACTACTCGCCTCCAACAAATTATCAAGCAGGTATGAGGATAACTTCTAGAAATTTATCCCACAGATATGCTAATATGCAAGTAGCATGATAACCTGTAAGTCTGCACATTAAAGCATCATTTTAACATCAAGACACTAAAACAACCGATAACTCTACCAATAGGGAAATAAATTACAATAAATAAATTATGATACAGTCATATGATGGACTATTATGCCAGATTAAAAACAAAGAAGCTACTTTATATGCTGATATGAGGTTATCTCCACAATAAGTTAAGTGAAAAATGAGATTCATTTGCATTTTTATGTATGCAATTTATATATATAACATATACTTTATTATATATACATATACACACACATAGACACACGCATGTATATATTATACATATATAATATATGTATATGTAAAAGGAGCATTGTTTGCTCATAGGAAAACCAGGTATTAGAGGGCAACAGTTAAAAGAAGACTTATCATATATACGTCCTTAGTTTTTTTAAATTTTGGACCATGTGGATAGAGTAACTACTAAAAAAATAAGCAGGGAAAAAATTGAGAGTAGAATAAAAATTTTCGGACAGGTAACATCTCACATTTATTAATTCCATTCATCATTTCTCAAGAAGCTACTAGGGGATGTGTTCCTACATGAGAAAGTAAACAACAAAATCATCGTATCTAAAAAATGGGGCCTCCTTCAAAAATGTCAGCAAAGAAAAATCCCAAACAACTGCCATGAAACAGGCTTAGAAAGCAATAGGCCAAATTGGAACAAGAGAACAGAGAGCTCCAGAAGAGACCAATAAATCTGATAGGTTTGATTATGTGGAAGAATCATACTGAGAAGATATTGGAGTATATAGAAACAGAAATTGATACTCAAAAAACTAAGCTATTTTTTTTTTCTTAAGTGAATTATTAACTCTATGGTTCAAAAATTTTTACTCATACTCATAATACACTTGCTTGGCTCAGCAGTAAACAATATGTACATAATAATCATAAGTAAATACCAAAATGCAAACAAAAAATGTGAGAATTATATTCAGAGATGGAGGGAGAGCAAGAGGCATGTGTGCGCAAGAGCTGAATATTTATCTACTTTAATGGGAAGTCAGTTGATAATGTCAAACATTGATAAATTAAGGAATAGTAGTATAAGCACATTATTGCAAAAGGCAAATAGGAAGCAACACCTAAAAGAGGTTAAAGCATTCCTAGACGCAGCAGCACTGGGGGAAATGAGAGTTGACTGGGTTTTTGTTGCTATCGCTGTTGTAAGGCTTTTAATAATTCTTTTTAGCTTTATTTACATTTAAGTAGAAGTACAGGACTTGGAATCAGACAGCTTGGATTGGAATATTGGCTCCGACATTTTACTGCCTCGTAGACAGAGGCAAATTATTTACTCTATTTTCCTGTCTCTAAAATAGGGAGAAAAATACCATGCACCTCGTTGAGTGGCTTTGAAGATTAAATGTTTAATTCATGAAATTGTTTAAAATATGCCTGACACATAAGTGCTTAATAGTAAAATAGTAAAGAAGGGGTAATACTTATTAAGACAACAAATTTTATCTTCTGTTACTTGATAAAAATGTAAAGGCATTAATAACTGAAATCTAATTTTAAATATATGAGCCACATGTTAAAGTCTGCTCCCTTTCTCAGGAAACTTCAACTTTTTTAAAGTTACTACTCCCAGGTACTAAGTGGGAATTTGTTTCTCGAGGCTACAGTCTTCAATTTAAATCCATAGGCCGGGGGCGCCTGGGTGGCGCAGTCGGTTAAGCGTCCGACTTCGGCTCAGGTCATGATCTCACGGTCCATGAGTTCGAGCCCCGCGTCGGGCTCTGTGCTGACAGCTCGGAGCCTGGAGCCTGTTTCGGACTCTGTGTCTCCCTCTCTCTCTGCTCCTCCCCTGTTCATGCTCTGTCTCTCTCTGTCTCAAAAATAAATAAACGTTAAAAAAAATTAAAAAAATAAAATAAAAAATAAATCCATAGGCGGAAGCAGGAGGTCGGGGGGAGGCGAAGACTGGTGAAAAATTCTAGTTAGTCCTGGAAAAGGGGAGCTCAAACTGGAATCTGAAGGATGAGTTTTTAGCTAGATGGGCCAAAAGAGGAGGCAAGAGAGTTCCAGGCAGGGATGATGACACTTGCAAAGACCAGAGGCAGGAGGAGCGCATGGTCATAAAAAGGGCCAGTAGAGCTGCAATAGAGTAACATGACACAGGTGTGTGCAGTAAGCAGAATCTCAATCGTGCCAGGCCTTTAGGCTGAGTGAAGGAGTTCGTCTAATCCTAAGGCAACGAAGGGCTTTAAGCAGTTTTGAATGTTTTGAAAAGATCCCTCTGGGAGCAGCGTAGGGAACTAACCAGAAGGAATTCAGGTAATCAATAGGGAGGCCATTTGTAAAAATCCAGGCAAGAGATGTTGATAGTGACAAGAGTGGAGAAAAGTAGATGGATTCGAAAAATATTTATTTAAGAGGTAAAACTGACAGAATGACTTTTTTTTTTTTTTTTTGGTTTAGTCTGATTAAATTACATTATTTAAGTAAAAGTTGCCCCTCCGGTAATTCCTCACCAATAGCAATATACTCAGTTGTACAACATTTATAAAGTAAAACTATAAGACATTTCAATCACAAAGTTAACTTTTCACTTGTAAATGGTAAAACCCAGATCTTGGAACAAAACCAAAAGCCACAATAATATGGAAGTCAAAGGAAGAACATGGAAATAACAGCAATCTAAATTAAATAGACTAATTAAGTACAGTGAAACAAGTTTCCTAAATCCTCAATTTCTGTGGTCGCTGCCCAATAGGAAAGCAAATATACTGCATGCCCAATGCCTCTCCCCTCCCTGTGCCACTTTTACTCCAATATTTTTACTCCAC
This sequence comes from Herpailurus yagouaroundi, assembly GCF_014898765.1. Lineage (NCBI taxonomy): Eukaryota > Metazoa > Chordata > Mammalia > Carnivora > Felidae > Herpailurus > Herpailurus yagouaroundi. The sequence goes on from NW_024412395.1 coordinate 47,291,305, forward strand.
AATAGACTTAGAGGAAAGAAAAATATTACATGCTTTGCAAATATCTAAATGGGTGTGTATGTGTACACAGGCACAAAAGCAGACTATATTAAATCACATATGTAAAGTGCATGATAGGAGTATGCATAAGACATCACTCCTAGCCCAGATGTATGTAAGGGGGGGGGGGATACAGTTTCCTAAGTGAGGTGAGGCCTCAATTGAGTCTTAAGAGCTAAAAGGAGGTATAGAGGTAACATCAATGGGGGGGTTAAAAAAAAAAGCACATAAGAAAAAGCATTGAAATCTGTTGTTGGAACATAAAATTTGATTTATGGAGTAGAAATCCATAGGTAAGCACTGGTCAGATTCTGTGAGACCATTTTAAGGACCATGGGTTCTATCCTGAGTTATGTGAAGTTATTAATAGGTTTAAGCAGAGGAGAGAGACATCCAGGTTTACATTTTTACAGATCATTAGTGGAGGGGTTCTGCTGAGGATGGATTTGAGCATAACACCATCTGCTGAGATATTAGGTAGCAGGTAGCTATGGTACCCCATTTAAGAGTTGATGAGACCCTGAACTGGAGCAGAAGTAGAAGAATTTGTGGGGGAGGGGCAGAGGAAGAAGGGCAAAAAACGTTAACAGATTCAGTGATATGATAGTTGTGGAGGTTAAGAAAAGAGAGTTAAAAAATGACCTCTGGATTCCTGACATGACACCTGGATAGTGGAACAGATCCATAACCCATTCTCCAAAATACCTGGAGCCAAATATGTTTTAAAATTCAGAACATTTTGGATGTTAGAAAGGAGATATGGTTTACACACCCAATATAACATTGTACCCCCAACAGGGCCTGGAACAGTACCATGTAATTAAACACATTCCACCAAGTGGAGTAGATGATAAAGAGCTCCCTGACAGTAAATTTAGGTTTTGTAGCAAATTGAGTTCAAGTGTTGCTGACAAAGAAGTTATCAAAAACATTTTGGTTTTCCAGGGTTTTTTGTTTTTGTTTTTGTTTTTCTTTGGTTTGGGTTGGCTTTGGAATTGTGGATAAGAAATGATAGATGTACTAACACCTGTAAATAAAACATAGGAAGTAAAACAGGCTGTTTTTGTTTTTGATGGAATGAAGGTTCTGGTTTACTCAGGTATGATCTCAGATAATTATGATATCTTAAAGATGTCTAGGAAGCAATGGGATAAATGAACAAATTATTGGGACAGTTTGAAACTAAAACAATTACAAGGAAAATGTACACTCAGGGAAATATTCTCTATTTGGTGCCAAAACTATGAACCCAACTCAGAGAATGACTCAAGGAGACTTCATCTGTCAATAGACACTAATGACCTCGAATTGAGAGTCCTATTTGTCTTTGCTTTACCACATAAATTAATGCATTTTGGTCTCTTGCCATTGTTGGCATTGATTTGAATTCAACGTTGCTATTAACAGTACATTAATTTTGTTAAAATTACTCAAATTATATAAAAGAATTATTCTGGTATTAACTAGATGCATAATTAGGTGATTGGAAATATGTCCTTCTCAATCAGATTTTCTAACCATAAAAGATCTGTCATAACAAATGCATTTCTACACTTTCCGAACCAAAAAACTGACTATGTTCTGAAGACGATTTGGGGGTTGATCATTTCCAAAATATTAAATATACTAATTTTCTTTTAGAGAAAATTCCTTCTACCAGGAATTAAAATTAAATTTTTCTATGGAAGGCTTAATCATCCCATGAGAGTTTCCAAGCCTACATCCCTACAGATCCTTAGAGACCTAATCTAATCTCTCAATCTCCCAATCTAATCTTTTTAGGGCATAGGGGTCTGATTCCTAGACTTTGTCTCCTGTTTCACAGTAAAAGAAAAATATATACAAAATCTTAACAGACTACAAACCAATAATAAACTGGCTTATGTTTACTCTAATAGTTTTTTAAGCCTCTGTCTAGCACTATTAACATAGCCATAAAATTTAGAATTTGGAATAGAGGTGGGCAGAATTATTACTATGGTTTTTTTTTTTTTTAACGTTTATTTATTTTTGAGAGACAGGGAGAGCCAGAGCCTGAGCGGGGGAGGGGCAGAGAGCGAGAGAGAGAGAGAGAGACAGAGACAGAGACAGAGAGACAGACAGAATCCAAAACAGGCTCCAGGCTCTGAGCTGGCAGCACAGACCCTAACGCGGGGCCTGAACCCACAAACCGTGAAATCATGACCTGAGCCAAAGTCGGACACCCAAATTATTTGAGTGGCTTTGAGCCACCCAGGCACCCCAAATTATTTTTCACTTTCAAACTTTCACTTGATAATTGCTACCATCAAAAATTCTTCAGAAAAACCCTTCCAGTTTTCCCTGTCCCTAAACATACTGCATACACTATGTTGAGGATCCATTTAAAATACAATAATGTACAGTGAGGTTTCATGCAGTTCCTTATGTTTGAGAAATTTAGTCTAGCACCAGATCCTAGAGTCTAAAACCCTTCAATAAAAGTTTAATGAGGAATGATGGTATAATTCTACATTTTTAAAATATACAGTTTGTTTTTCTTTCTTTCAAGTATGTGTGTGTATATGACATAGTATGCTGATAGAAAAATCAGCCTTAAAAGTACAAGTTCAATAGGATACTGCTATTTGCATTATAGGTTCTAGCCCAACTGTGGTCCTAAAAGTCAACCAGTGTGTTGAGATCAGTATTTTAAAAATAAGATAATAGAGAAAATCCACGTTATGAGCCTAAATATTGTTTTGTGAGCCTTGTTTCATATATATACACAGAGAGCATACTGCATTGAGGCATAGAATTCATTTCTTATTGAGGATTGCAATCCAAAAAGAAGTTTTAAAAATACTAATGTTGAAGAAGTATGCTTGCCAGCCAAAACTCTAGAGTGTTGCCAATGGAGGGATGGCCCTGGGTTACTGCCTTATAAAATATATTTTAAGCCAATACAATAAAAGATCAGAAGACTAAATTGTGTTGTCCATGTTGACTCAAAAAATTAACTGTGGCTCTGAAAAACCAAGAAAGGATTAAAAATCTCAATCCACATGGCATCTTCAATACACATGTGAGAAGAAGAGTGACATCCTCACTCACTCTCCCTGGAGTCCGGACAAGTAGAAATTAGGGTAAATCAGAGCTGGACAAAGAACAATGGAGTATTCTGTACTTACAAAGGCCTTACAAATTATACAAAAGACAAAAAGATAAACATCTTATGATAAGTGAGAGTGAGGGTGGTGAAAAGTAAAGATAATATGACTCTGGAGTCAAGTCTTTGGAATAATAATAATGCCACTAACTTGCTGGGTGAACTGAAATTAGAATCTCTCCCTCAGCCTTGGTTTATCACAAACTGGATGGATTGACTATCCAAACTGAGAAGAGGATCCTGAGATTGGTAGGGGTAGAGGAGATTCCTGATTTAAGGCCTCATTACCTTAATCTAGGGAAGTATATTTTTTTCTATTTTACAGATAATTTAACTGAGGCACACTGTTACTCTAATGCAAACATGTCACCTTTCTCCCTTAAGAGTAAAGGTAGTCTAGAAACATCTGGCTCAATAATCAATGAGGTTTAAATTAATACTCTAAACTCAGGGAACAACACCTACACCTAATTTGTAAAGAATATTTAGCATAGGTATTTCTCTGTATGGAGATGAGATTAAGAGGGCAGGCCAGGCTCTTTTGACATAAGCAGAAGGCACTGGTTGAAAATATCATTAATAATCACGTCCTGTTTGTGTGGTTGTCATGTATCTTTAATTGCACCTCTATGAGTTGTTAAGGCATTTTGTTAAGTGTGCAGTTTGAAATACATTTTTAAACCTCAGTGAAGATAGAAGTAAAATGCAGGCAATGGAATTGCCATTTATTATGAGAAACTTCTATGTAAAAATACTAGTTAAAGCGATATAAAAAGAAAGATGCTTGTTACAAATAAACTGTTCAGAATGTTTAGTGCATATGCTAGACTTCAGATATTAAAAGTAAAAGTTAAGTTTAAAGAATTCTAATTGTAGGGTATGACTTTAACCTCATGTGTTTTAACCACAGACTCAAAGAAAATGTACACAGTAAATGAAGCAACACATTCTCCCACAAGCAGAAATTCTCAAATGAAAACGCAGCAACTTTCTTATTTTTCCACAACAGTATTTGAACGCAAGTGTCTTCATTATATGTATTATAACTTTTATGACAAGTTACGTTGGCTTCATAACATTTTCTAAAAATCAGAAAAGCTGTTAACCTATGGGGTTCTAAAAACAGAAATAGTTATTTGAAGAGTTTGAAGTGAAGTGTTTTTGAGGAGTTTTGAGGGAGAAGGAAGCAAAAGGCTATAAGGTAAGCACCAGTTTCACCCTCAATTCTTAAGCTTTAGAAAAGCCTAATTAGGCAGGGAAAGGAATTTGGGCCTGGCACACCCAGGTTCAGACGTGGCAGGATCCTGAAACAAAGTTTTTCTGAACCTTTGAGTCATATGCCACGGGCAAACCAGAGCCGCGATATGCAGGTCGTTAAGTCAACAGGTCCTTTAACGAGATGGTGTGCGGTTGGTGAGTGGCAGTTGGATTTCTTCCTGCCACGAAGAAAATAACTCTACTCGATCAAACCGGAAAGTGGGCGCAGCTCTGGCTTAGGGAGTGCACCCGGAAAAGTGCAGAGAGAGAGAAACAGACAGAGACAGAGGGATGTCCGCGTCCCGACCACAGAGCGCTTTCCAAACCACTCGGAAACCATTTAAATGGCTCGGGCGGCCGTGGTTTCCAGCCTAGGACTGTCTGGGGTCCGGCTGGGAAAGTTGCCTGGCAAAGCCATGCCCTTTCCCGTCGCGGGTTTGCGCCCCCCACCCGGCACGGGGGCGAGAGGAGACCAGCAACCTGTTAGCCCGCGTGCAAACGCGGCCACCTCGCGCCTGGCCCCGTCCCTCCGACCCCGCACTCCGGGAGATTCTCCCAGGGTCAAGCTGCGGGCCACCAGGACTCGGGCCCCAGTCCGGATCCTCTGGAGCCTCCCTACAGAGACTGTCAGGGGCGACAGGGCTACCCCCGGAGAGCCACCTGCCCCGGCCTCGGGCGCCCCTTTCGGCCCCTCCGGAGGGGCAACTGAAACACCGCTCTCGAGACCACCCCCAACCGGCCACCGGGACCGTACCCCTCTCCCCACCACGTGAACCTCGGCGTCCGTCTGCCCAGGGTCTCCCGGCCCCAGCGCCGGCCCGCCCGCTTACCTGGCGGGTGGGCACAGCAGGGCGGCGGGAAGCAGCGGCCGGGCGGGCGCTGGACGTGGGCCGGGCGCCAGGTGCAGGTGGCGGCGGCGGCGGCGCCTCCGGTTGCTGTCGCTACTGTTGCCGCTCAGTCCAGCTCCTCCTCCGCCGCCGCCGCCTCCTGCCTTCCCGCTGGGCCTCCTGCGTTGCCAGGAGAGGCCGAACCGAGGCTCCGCTTCCTCCTGGAGTCTCCCAGGTGAGCTCCAGCCTGCGACGTCGGCAGGGGCGAGGCCCCCGTCCCGCGCCTGCGCGCCAGCCTCCTGCCCCGCCCAAGCCCTACCTGAGCGCTCCAGGTGAGGACCGAGCACCGCGCGCGCAGGGTGGGGGCGCCGTCCGGGCGGAGCGCAGCCGCCGCGCGGCTTCCCTCTCCGCAGACGGCGAGGCTGGTTCTCCTAGAGGGGTGCGTGCCTCCGCCCGTCTACATTTGAGGAGTCCCGCGCAGACCTGGTGCCAGTGGGCACCTTGTAACCAGAACACGGTCTGGGTCCTTGGGGAACCAGAGGGTCTAGATTGCCCTCACACACGTCTTCCCTTCTCTAAGGTTCGCCAAAATGAAGGGGTGCACCGCCCGGAGACCGGGGGATGGGGGGGCCAGTGCCCCCCGAGAGCCACCTCATGACGGCTGCAACTGTTGTCTCGTATGGTTTCCTCGAGCAAGGTTCAGCAGCTTCTGTCACCAGTTAGGTTCGTGAGCTATTGGGTGAGCTTCCTTCCCATGTACTAGTCTTGATTTCATCACTTGACTCACTTCAGCGCAGCTAGTGGTTTCCGTTTCTGTAAGCGCGCGCTCTGGTAGGGGCGCCTCCCGTCCAAAGGAGGAGCCTCCCTCTTCCAAAGAAGAGCCTCTGGTATTTGGCAGAGCCTTGCTAACTTGGGGCGCACCACCCCTTCCTGGGCTGCTATAGAAAGGCAAACCGATTCCCAGATGGGAGAGCGAGCAGCGACAGTACAGAGAAACCTGCTGTCCTTGTTTGCAAAGACACGGGTTTCCTGGAGAGGTTTTGCTTCTCCTGGAGGTTTGCTTGAAAGCTCATCTACTGGGAGGGTGACGATGCAGACTCTAGGGAGATAGGGGATTTTGCCGTTGTTTTTAAAGACATCTTTTTTTTTTAGACAGTATTTTTTTTTTCCTTTTATGATATTTACAACTTTGTTTCAGCCAGCCTTCTTCTGTTATGACAAACATTGACACACCCAAAACCAGGACTTAAAAATGACCCCTAGGGGCACCTGGGCGGCTCAGTCGGTTAGGCCTCAGACTTCGGCTCAGGTCATGAACTCACAGTTTGTGGGTTCGAGCCTGGCGTCGGGCTCTGTGCTGACAGCTCAGAGCCTGGAGCCTGCTTCAGATGCTGGGTCTCCCTCTCTCTGCCTCTCCCCTGTTCGCACTCTGCCTCTGTCTCTCTCTCTCTCTCTCTCTCTCAGGGAAAAATATTAAAAAAACAAAACACACAAAACTTTAAAAAATGACCTCTATACCTTCTTATAAACTCATCCAGTATTTGGCTCTATCTTCAATGTACATAGGAATAGAAATAGAAATAGCCGAAAATGTTTTAGTGGCATGCTTAATTACATGGTGGCAGGTTTTTGTGTAGTTTAGTTCTGGCCTTCCTCCTGTATTTTGACACATACACTTATGGTTTCTATTTATTGGCATATTAGTGTTACATATGACCTAAAATTAAAATTTAGAAATACTGGTTAGTATAGTATCAGTAGGTGTAACTTTAGAACGTGGCTAGTCTGACACTGGGCTTAGCATCCATGGTACTATTTTATACCACAGCTATGGATCTGATTTAACACTTTAGTTTTTTGTCTTGTATATTGTAGTTATCTTGCAAGCATCAAGGAACCTTTCTGTGCTTGTGATATTTTAATATCAGTACCTGCAAGCAGTTTTTAAGCTTTCCCTCTCTCCCCCGCAAAACATTCAGGAACTGCTTATGTGTATTACCATATTAACTTGATAATATTTGTCTTTAGATCCAGAGCTGAAAATACTACCTACCCAAATCCGCCCTACCTCCCCTCCCCCCTTTTTTTGAGGTTCTGCCATTTTCTTTGTTGTTTGCTTCTAGATGGAGATTAAAGTCTCAGTCTTTGGGAAATTTGGGAGAAATCCTAAATGTATAACCATGGAGTCTGTATCTCTTGTCTTGCACCGCCCATCTCTGAATGAGGGAGGAGCCAAAGACTATGAGAGTTTCGATGTCCCACCAGGCAAAGAGCAACAATTTTCACCAACAAGAGCAGAACAGAGCAAATGGATATAGAAAAGCAATTTGGAATCCAAGGACTGAGATTCATTGACAGCAAGACTAGTACAGTCAAATAATAACTGTAAAGAGAAGCTAGAGCAGATCTACAAAAAAAGAGAGCAAGCAAATAGGACCAAAATACTGCACGAGGGGTAAAAAAAGAACAGAACAAATATAAAAATCAGGAGTTACTAAAAATTGACTGCCAGCTTTACAATGGAGACAGATAATTTAAACAAGGAAAGCCGTGTTGTTTGGGTCTGGCATATCTACTAGCATTGCACATAGTATTTCATTTCATTCCGAAAGCAAAGGCTTAAAACTAATAAAAGTTTTTTACTTTACAATAAAATTCAAATGCTGCAGGCCCAGAAAAGAAAGCATGATGCTGCAACGTTTAATGCCCTAAATCCAGTGAGATGAAGGGTTTTTGAAAGTATCATCCCATTTAAAGATTATGAAATAAAGAATTTGTTTTATAAAGGAGAAGTTAGTATTTCTTTATAAAATAAAACCCAGGAAACTTAGTGTAGACATGCTTCTCAGAAACAAGGTTGTTGTAATTCTACATGTTTGGCATGTAATGGCAGCTAAAATAGAAAATTAAGATGATTCATACAGGAAAGAGAAACATTTCTCTCTCTCTCCACACACACACACACACACACACACACACACACACAGAATTAGCTGTAAAATTCTTATGTAAATTTAAAATAATACTGTTTAATAATTTTTGTCAACATTTAAATTAATGCCAAGACTGGTATGTAACACTTAGTAGGTACTCAATAAATATTTGTTAAATTAATAAATTGATCCATTAAATGCCATGAAAAACCCATTATGCCTAATGTCTTACACAGAGTACAAGTCCAAAGAATAGTTTAACCAAACAGTATGGAGAAATAATCTAGGGCAAGTAAGAATGATAGACTAAGAATTTGAGGGACAGCATCTAGTAACAATAACTATCAGTTATCATTTATCATCCTTTCAAAAGTCACTACACAAAGCAATTTATACTCGTACAAGTTACTTTACTTCTGGGCTTAAATTTTCTCTTAAAATGGTACAAGGTGATCACCAAGTGCCTTTACACACTGATGCATGTAAATTCCATGATAATTGTCATGCAAAAAAAATCCTCTGGATATAGGAATAACAATTAATGGAAAACAAAGATGAAAGAATGGGAATCACTTAACTGAGAAATTTTAATTCATAAAATTAGTTATAATATACAGTGTAGTATTAAGATTCGCTAAGTCCAACTTTAAATGTTTTTAGTTTGTTAATTGTTTAATTGTTGGTTACCCTGGGCTTAGCAACGCAAGCTTGAAACATATTGCCTGCCTGATTTAGCCTTTAAAAACAATTTTGCCTTATGTGGAAACTGGAGTCTCCAGTCAGGATCTCAAAGTCAAATTGAGAGTTTTGGCTCAAAGACTAAACAGATTGAAATAATTTCTACTAAAAGAATTGAAAGGCTATTGATTTAAAAGGAGAATAGTGTTGGTATCATAGTGAAGAGCCACAAATATGTGGGTTTTTTTTTTATAACTGTTCAGCATAATTCTGCGTTGAGTTTAAAATAAGAGTTAAAACTAAAAACATGAAGAGATTATTTTTAGTACGAACTTTTTGAGACAGTATCTTGTATGAAGACGACCTATGAGGGGCCCCCCGCCTCAAGAATAGCAGCAGAACAACCGTCTGGGACTTTCGAAGAGGTACACAGTCTGTGAGTGTGCTTATTGACTTAAATTGCAACAGAACTATGTCTTGTTAATCTTGTATCCTTAATGCTTGGCACATAGTAGGTGCTCAATAAATATTTGATGAAATGGATTGGGTAGAGTGCAGAGTTTCAAGCTTTTAAGCATTAGCATAAGAGCAAAAAGAAATACCATGCTGAGTCAGGCTAATACTCAATCTAGCTAGCTCAAATTCTGACAGTGGCATCAAAGGATTTTTTCTGGGAAAAGATAGTGACAGTCCTGCATGATGTTGACCTTAGATATGTACTCCAGGTGTCCCCGACTCACTCTTTCCTAATTGATCTTTTTCTGTAAAATGACTTTTTAAATTATAAATCAATTCATATTTATTTTAGAAAAATGAGAAAATACAGATAAACTAAAAGGAGTCAGTTGGAAACATCCCCAAATTCCTTCCATGTAGATGAATCAGTGCTAACTGCCAGACCCTTTTTTTTTTTCTTCTGTTTATCTCTCCAGATACTTTTGAAAAACTAGGGAGAGTGGAATGGAAGATATAGGGGGAGACAGAAACATGTTTTTAAAATAAAAACTAGGTCATATTGGGATCTTGTTTGGTAGACAGTTTTCTACTTAACTTATCTTTCCATGTCAATAAATTCATTTTTTACAACATGCTTTCTTTTTGTATGAATGTATTTATTCAGTCACTTATTGGATGATGAAGATTGTTTTCTAATTTTGCTATTGCAAACCATGCTGTGATGATCACATTCTTTAGTGTTCTCTCTCTTCATCTGTTGAAACATTTACAATGATATTCTTCTGGCTCTATTAAACTGCTTTGTATCAGCCATCCAAGATCCTAAACAATGATGATAGCAGAAGAATCATATCACAAAGACAAATCATAGGAAATATATTAATGATTTAACATTTCCTATTTGTAAAAATATTAGTCCTTGTTACCAAAACATGCTTTATGTAAAGCATGCTTATTTTGATTAAAATCTTGACACTTTAGAAATAGGGAAGTAGAATGTGCCCTTACTATGGAAAAGTCAGATCTCTTACCTTCTCCTGATGATACCACATTCAGATTCCTACTTCTGAAAATCTGTGTGTCTCACTTCACTTCTCCAAATCCCATCCAGCCCAGCTGAAGGCCCTAGCCTCCCATGGAACCTCCTAAATCAGCCCAGATAACCTTGATATTTCTTAATTCCAGTGCACTGTCATAAAATAAACTTCCCTCCTCCCTTGGTCCTTGCCCCCCTCCTTACTTCAATATTGTGAAGAGAGAACTATGGAGAGACACTACCTGCATATGATATCATTTGTTGCCCAATAAGTTATGATAAACTGTTAAATAACTTATATCATTGAACCTAGGGATGTTCTTGTAGCATAATAGGTCTAAAGCATTAGACCAAAAGAAATAGCATCATTGTTATTACAGAGAAATGTTGATTTTTCATGCATTATTAGAAGGAGAATTTTGAAGGAAATTATGTTTTTTCGGTGTCTTTGATTTTTAATTTATTAACAGAAAACTAATTTGCTACCCGAGATAGGATCTCATCAACATACCTCCTTCTCTACATCTAGTCACAAAATCAGAATGTACCTGTTCTCCATTCCCAACAGTTTCAGCAGACTCTAAGACCACATCACACTTTGTGCCTCTGCAAAGTTTTAGGGACAGGGGTTCCTGATATGTAACGACATTTGGGGTTGACACAAAAAAATCACTGCTAGAAAAAAAAAATCACTGCTAGGGAAGGAAGTTTGTTTATTTCAATTGGAACAGTTGGTGAATAAAAGAGAAAAGGGGAATGGGAATGGAGATACCATAGAAAGAGGTTAAAGGGCTTAGAAATGACAGAGAAGGAGAAGAGTAGAGGACAGAGGAATCACCTGTGTGGAACATCTTCTCAAGGATTAAGGAGAATCTTTGGGGACACATCCCCCCAAGGTCTGGTAATATGGCTTCACTTCTGAGAGTGAAAAGGGAGAGGAGGTAAACCAGGAACAACATCAAAATTCTTTCCCTTTCCCCTTCTCCCCACCTCCCCCCCACCCCTGACCCCCACTGAAAACTCTGTATAGCTTTGGAATGATTAGCTAACTTCTGTGATAAAGATTTTAGCATTCATTGAGATACGGTATATATTTGATTCACAGTAAGATCATACCCAACAGGACCTCTCTTAGCAGCCTAAACAGTATTTTGTGTAAATTAGAAAATTTCATCTATGGGCAGGAAGAGTCCACAGGTACCTGGGTTGGCAAGTGGATGACCCCTTCCTCATAGTAGATGCAAATCTACTCCAGAGCATCCATGAGCTGAATGGATCCCAGTCTGCATTTCAGATCTACTTGTCCTTTGGCAGGATACTTTTATGCAGGGCACAGCGTTCACAACCTGGTGTCCAATCAGGTGAAATCTGTTTTCTGGAGTATCTGGGGTAACTGTGCCAGTTGTATTGACCGATAGAATATAGTGGAAGTAATGTTATGTCCCTTCCAAGGCTATGCTTCTTCTGTGAAGAAGCCTGGAGTGAAAGACCATGTAGAAAGAGACACCTAGCTGTCCCAGATGTTTCAGCTGAGCTGAGCACAGACCCCAGCCAACAACCAGCTAAATGCAACTTTATGACTGATCCTAGGCCAATACCAGCAGAAGGGCCACCTGGTCAACCAACAAAAGCATTAGAAATAATGGGGCGCCTGGGTGGCGCAGTCGGTTAAGCGTCCGGCTTCAGCCAGGTCACGATCTCGCGGTCCGCGGGTTCGAGCCCCGCGTCAGGCTCTGGGCTGATGGCTCAGAGCCTGGAGCCTGTTTCCGATTCTGTGTCTCCCTCTCTCTCTGCCCCTCGCCCATTCACGCTCTGTCTCTCTCTGTCCCAAAAATAAATAAACATTGAAAAAAAAAATTAAAAAAAAAAAAGAAATATTAATTCATTGTTGTTTTAAGCCACTAAGTTAAGGGGAAGTTTATTTATTTATTTATTTAACTATTTCCTCTAAACTTGGTGTCTCAACAAGAGCAAGGACATAAGCACCTTTTACATTTGTGCACCCTCTGTATTCTCCCTGTTCATACAGAGAAAGCTTTGAGATGCAAAAGCTTGGATTTATTGGAATTTTGCAAGTCTAAGCCTTGAATGATTCTGCACAAAGCACGTATTATTAACTATATATTTTAAAGAATATGTGCTCAGTCTGAATCCATTTTCTATCCCCACCCCAAATCTTGATAAAATTTGTGCAGAATGGGGAAAAAGAAGAAGAGTCCGGGTGGATTAGAGACAGGGGCATTGGCAGCATGCCTGAGCCAGAAGCCCTATAACCTCACCATGCAGGAATGCTATATTGCACAACTACTTGGTCTACCATTCATAGAAGAAGAGGTACAGGAAGGCAAACTTGATCCTAAAAAACAGGCTGTGAAGGGACTCTGAGAGCAAAAAAAAAAAAAAAAAAAAAAAAACTCCCCTGGAGAGCAGTAAGACCCCAGGGTTATTTCTGGCCCAGTGTTGAAGAATGGTAAGAATAGAAAACATTTCTAAATGGGGTATTGAACAGCTCCATAGCCCTCTTGTGCCCCAGGAAGATTTAGACAGTCCCCAAAATGTTTTCCAATGCAGGAGAGAATGATTTCGATCTGGATGTTTTTATAAATTAAATTTTATTGGAAGAGAGGCATTCCCATTCTTTTACCTATTGTCTATGACTGCTTTGATGCTACAAGGCAGAGCTGAGTAGCTGTGTCAGAAACTGCATGATCTGCAAAGCCTAAGGTACTTATTATCTGGCTTTTTATAGAAAAAAAAAAAAAGCCAATCCTTATTTTAGAGGAAGCACAGAGAACTGGGAAAACCTAAATTTTGTGGGATAATGCAGACCAAAAGTGAAATGTGTAGACCATGACTAAAAGGTGCATTGGAACCAGGATGTAGTATCAGTAGATCACAGCCTGGATACCTGTGATGGCCTAATGCCAATTGTCTCGCACAAATACATTTCCCAACTCCCATCCCGTACTTGGAACCTTCTAGGAAGGACCTATGGAATGCAGCGTGTTCCTCATGAAACAGGGGAAATCCCAGACTTACTGATAATTATTACCACCTGGTGGAATAGGGACTTGAAAGAAAATAAGCTTAGGTATAAACATAAAAAATAATTTTACATTGAGTTTCTTATACATCTGATTCTGTCTTCAAAAACTAGCACCCTCTACAAAGGCTTCCATAGTTATAAGCATAAAATGGATGCAAAAGAAATCTATGTTGAATGTTTAGCCTCAGTGGGGTTTCCTTTGGTCTCTTACCTTGTAAAACTGCATGATGGCACTGCCTTTTCATATAGGAAGTATGTATTCACAACTCATGTCTTATATAAGCTTTCTCTGACGGTGATGATGTACATTCCTTTTTAGTTCCATTGCTTCCCTCCATTGTAAGTTTTTGTTTTTTAATGTTTTTATTCCGAGACAACCATTCTCTTGTTCCAAAAGTAAAAGAGAATAGTGGTTGGGAATCATGTATGAAGTGAGTAGGAGGGGACGGTGGGGAGGGGATCCTGAGGTCTGTGGTTTATGTTACAAAAAAGACTGGTAAGATCTTTGGATGAAAAGGAAGTTGCTTATAATCCGTTGCGATCACTTTATGTTCCTGAACTGAGAAAATGTTACTTCCTGCTTTGAGCTGGGATGTGGAGCAGGGAGAACATTTACTGAGTACTAACTTCATCCCAGCAATTATTCCTACATTATCTCATTTAGTCTCCACAAAACTCCTGTATAATCTTTCGGGTGAGGAGCTCAGAGATGTACAGCTAATAGAGTTGGACTGGGCAAACAGGTCTGTCAGACCCCAAACCCATGCTCTGTCAACTACATCATGTCATAGAAGTTTTAAGATTGCTTTATCCTGAATCTAAGGGTAAACGATTTTGTATCTTCAGCTTGTCTTGAAGGCATTCATTGACAATTTCTATTTTCACAGTTTCTATTTCACTCGTAAATGATAACATATGGAAAAGTTAAGCAATATATGTTTTTTTTCTTCTACATATAAATCTTACATCTTCAAGTATATTAAAACCAAAGTTGTTAATTTTGTTTCATATGAAGATTCCCTTAAATATAAGATGCTATGGAACCAAAACGCAAACACACTGATTTCTACAATCAAAACATTGAGGATCATGGGAATCCCTAGACAACAAAAGAGGATAAAAGAGAGCATGAAGCTATTTTAATACAGTTCTCTTTTTTAACAATAGATACAAGAATTGTTCATTTAGACACTTTATGTACAACTTTCAGTGTAACAAAGATTCCCCCCAAAATGGTTAAAATTATGCTATAATTGTATAACAACTGGTAATGTTATATTTAAAACTGTAAAATCCTCCAAAGTAATGCTTTGTACTATTTAATACTATAATTTTGTCCATTTAGTTATAACCAGAAAAATGTAAATAAAATATCTCCAAATTGGTATTTTGACATAAAAAATAAGAGTCTCTGTTTCTTTCATGTAATACACAAACTTCCATTGAAAGTGAGATACTTGTGGGGTGCCTGGGTGGCTCAGTCGGTTGAGCATCCAACTTTGGCTCAGGTCATGATCTTGGCGTTTGTGAGTTCGAGCCCCATGTCGGGTCTGTGCTGACAGCTCAGAGTCTGGAGCCTGCTTCGGATTCTGTGTCCCCCCCTCTCTGCCCCTCCCCGACTCACACTCTGTCTCTCTCTCCTTCAAAAATAAAAAAACATTAAAAAAAAATTTTTTTTTAAAGAAGAAAGTGAAATACTTGTGAAGAATTTGGGACCAATAGTTCTTAATTAAATCAATCTCTTGACAGAAGCAAAACTGTGAATTGAGAAGATACAACAAAACTCACTAATATAAAAAATGGAATTATGAGTTTTGTAGTTGTATTGTAATTTTGTAATTGTATCGTATCGGAGGCCATCGAAACACACTAGATAGATGTATGGAATTGCAGTGCGTGGGCTGTATTTAAGAAATCATTCTAGGGCTCCTGGGTGGCCTGTTAGGCATCTGACTTCGGTCCAGGTCATGATCTCACAGTTTGTGAGCTCAAGCCCCGCTTCAGGTGAGACAATCTCTCCCTCTCTCCCCCTCGCTCACTTACACCCTCTTTCTCTCTCCGAGAGAGAGATCATTCTAGAGGTGCATAATATAAAGATATTCAGTAAAAAGGTAGACCAAAATAAGAATCATCATGTATGAATAATGTTTTACAACATCTGAGTGAGAGAGTTTTCAAAATAACCCTTCAATTCCTAAAGATCGTCAAATACATAAGACTTGAGAGAAGCTGTCAATTTGTTATGGAATTTGACCTTTGGTAGCATCACTGACTGTAATGAACTGGACTGACCAGTTTTGCCATATTTTTCCTAACAGCAGTTAAACACTACCATAATCTCACAGAAATCAGGAAATAATGGCCCAGACCACACACAAGTAGCTGAGTTTTAAAGGACTGAAAGATTATGTTTTTAAAATATTTTCCTTAAATACAATAATGGCAATGGTTGTGTAGTAGTCTTTGCTTTTTACTGGTTTTACCAAATACTGAGGAGTTTCAAAAGAACATTTATTGAATATATACTATATATAAAGAATGATTATGCCAGAAACAGCTGTGTACCTACCACCTATTAAAGAGAAACAATATTATTCTGATGCCTTCTGTGGGACCCTCTCGGATCCAACTTTTCCTAACCTTGAATTTTGTATTCATCATACCTTTGCTTTTCTTTAGAGTTTGCCACACACATTTGTATGCCTAAATAAAATACTGGCTAATTTTATACATTTTTTTCCCTCAGGTCAGTTCCTTTTTTTTAATTGAAGTATAGTTAACATTCAGTATTACATTTGTTTCAGATATACAATAATTCAACAGTTCTATACATTACATTGTCCTCATCACAATAAATGTGCTTAGTCCCCTCTATTTCATCCATCTCCCCACCCCCCTCCTTTCATACATTTTTACATTTTATATATGATAAAAATATATGTATAATATTCTGCTATTTGATTTTTTTTTTTTTTGCTCACGATGTAGATGAGATTTATACATGTTTTCTCATGTAGCTGTTACTAATTAATTTCACACTATATTGACTTTATCCATTCTGCTCTTGATCAACATTTGAAAAATCTCCAGGTGCACGTATGAGAGAGAAAGACATCACAAACAATATTGCTAAGAATGTTCTTATACTTGCCTCTGGTACATGTGAAAGAGGTTTTCTTGGATAAATATCTAGGAGTGAAATTGCTAGGTTATAGCAAATTTACCAGATAATGCCCAGTTATTTTCCAGAGCGGTTATGTAACACATCCTTATGGTTTTGATGGCATGCTCCTTTACTGAACTGTAGTATATATGTGTATAGGTGTACACATAGATCTGTACATGCATATAATTATATATGTATTACTCTTTTTAATATAATTTTCTGAAAATAATTTTATATACTAGAAATCTAAGTCATAGTATTAGTGCTGCCTTTTCAAAAGAACCAAGAATTGTAAAAGATGTGGTTGATTGGGAATTTTTGTTATTTGTTGCCAGGAAACAAAATATTAAGGAAAAAATGGGAAGAATGTTTTAGTTATGTCTTAACAGATGGAAAAACAAATGTATTTATCTTTCACTTGCCTTCCATTACACTACTGATGTCTTCATTTCTAGGACTGAAATAGGCATTCACTCCATTCTCAATCTTGGTCTTTGGTCTTCTGAAGAAGTTCAAGGGCTGATTGCTGACATTCGAAATAATGTGTTACGCAAGAAACCAGTTTCAGGCAGGGAAGGAAAACTACGCTTCTTTAGCTAGAACTCCTAAAAATCATCAGAATGGGAGTACTGAAAAAGATTTCAATGTCTTTTTGTCTCCTCCATAATTTTTTTTTTTGGACTTTTTTTTCTGCTTGTAACAATCCTCCACTTTAAGTTGAAGAGGGTTCATTAACTGCCCAACTGGGTATATTTCAAATATTCTAAAAGTTTAGACTTTACTTAACTAAAATCCTCTGGGTACAATACCACCAGAAGCACATGCTTCTCATTTATATCTAATAAGATTTCTTTAATCAGCGCAGGCCTATAAAAACGTGCTGTTCTTTGGAAGAAACATTTTGTAAAATGTCCCAAAAAAAGGTGTTGTTTTTTTTTTTTAACTCCGTTTGTGTAAACACTAGTTTTCAAAGCTTCCTAATGTTATAGGAATTCCAAATTATTTAAATTAGAATCAAACAAATGATAATATTATCTTGAAAACTCCTTGAGTGGTATCTCCCAGCTCTTGTGTTCGACTGATTAATGTTTGTGCCCTGATGATCTCTTGCACTAGGACCAGAAACCTATAAAACCCTATCTTGCAATTAAGGTTCAGTTGCTTATATATTTCATAATGTGTCCATTCCAGTGGGGTAGTGGACTCCCTAATATACTTTATAAATACTAAATGAGTAGCCTGAGTTATTTATAAGAAATCATTACTATGAACCTAGCGAGAAATTTATTGAAATTTCTGCTAAAGATTAAATGGAGAACTGCAGAAATTTTCTAAGATTTCCAAACAAAATATATATGGGCCCTAAATGATTTGGTCATTCTTCTAGCTTTGTTGATGGAGAGCTATTCAGTGCTGAGATGCTTTCTAATCTACAATCCAATATTGCAAAGCAAATTAATGTATCAGTCACTGAAAAAAATCTAACATAAGGGGCACCTGAGTGGCTCAGTCGGTTAGGCATCTGATTCTTGATCTCAGCTTAGGCCATGATCTCACAGTTCATGAGATCAAGCCCCACATTAGGCTCTGTGCTGACAGCGTGGAGCCTGCTTTGGATTCTCCCTTTCCCTCCTGCTCGTGCTCTCTCTCTCTCTCTCAAAATAAATAAACTTAAAAAAAAATCAAACATCTTAAACTCAAGTAACAGTGATATTAAGAGTGAATATTAATGAATGCTTATTACGTGTACTAAGCATTTTACATACCTTATTCCATTTAATTTCCACAAAAGCTCTATGAGGTATGTAATAGTATTACCACGTTAAAGATGAGGAAAGTTGAGACTTCAAAGATAATGTAAATTACTCCAGTCTAGAAAGCTACTAAACAGCCAAGTGAGGATTCAGCCCATGTGGGTGGATATAGAAGCTTGTGTCCTTAATCATACTGTGCAATTCTAGATAATAGTATGAGTTTCCTATTAGTAGCTTCCTTCTCTCATCTAAGAATTCTGATGGTTCAGGGGCGCCTGGATGGCTCAGGTCATGATCTCACGGTCTGTGAGTTCAAGCCCCATGTCGGGCTCTGTGCTGACAGCTCAGAGCCTGGAGCCTGCTTTGGATTCTGTGTGTGTGTGTGTGTGTCTCTCTCTCTGCCCCTCCCCAGCTCATGCTCTGTCTCTCTCTCTGTCAAAAATAAATAAACAGTAAAAAATTTAAAAAAAAAAGAATTCTGATGGTTCAAAGACTATATATATATACATATATATATACACACACACACTTATGTGTGAATGAAATGACTACTGTGTACATTGTGCTGTGGGGAGTAATACAAGGACCCATTCACAGTCCCTCCCCATAAGAAGCTTACAGTATAGATGGGGGGATAAAACATAAACACGAATACATATAATCAAAAGCAAAATATGACACGTGCCATATGAGACATACTGTGGTGATGCCCAAAGAAAAGAAGTCCTGGAGCGCCTCAGTGGCTCAGTCAGTTAAGCAGCGGACTTCAGCTCAGGGCACGATCTCAAGGCTCATGACTTAGAGACCCGTATCAGGCTCTGTGCTGACAGCTCAGAGCCTGGAGCCTGCTTCGGATTCTGTCTTCCTCTCTCTGTCTCTCCCCTGCTCACTCTCTGTCTCTCAAAAATAAATACAGATTAACAAAATAAAAAAAAGAAATCTTTTTGGCTAGAGGGACATGAAGAGTCTTTGTAAAGCGGGTGGTAGGAATCTTTTGAGGAGGGTGAAAGGGGAAGTCAGGATTTTGCACAAAGCATGCCCTGCAACCAAAGCTCAAAGCACGTTGTAGGCCAGACAACCTGGTTGGAGCTAGGACAGCTTATGTGTAAAGAAAACCTAGATGCTGGGATGAAGATTTTGTGGGAAACTGTTAGACAGAGGGGAGCCACTGAGGGTTTTGAAGTAGGGAGTGACCGCTTTCAGTATGAAGCGTCAGCGCATGTGCTAGATGCAGGGGTGAACAAGGCCAGGTCATTGCTCTTACAGGCTGATGGCAGAGAAAGAGGCCAATTTTCATCACCGCTAACAGAGTGATGATTATGCACAGAACAAGGGCAGAGACTGAGTAGAAAAGCACTTCAATGTTTTGGTTTATTTCCTCTGAATACCTTTTTTTTTTTTAAGAAATAAACATTTTGTTTTAAAATAATTTGAATTCTATTGAAATTTATTTTAAGATAGTGTTAAATAATGATGTGTTTCTATATATAAAAAGTACATAGAGTCTGAACTTTACTGATTACATTTACAGATACACAAAACATTTTCTTTTGCTTAAGAGTAGTTTCTAGCACAGGTAATTTACAATATTCTTCTCAATCACTATTAAAATTGACATTTGATCATTTAAGGAATATCATTTGATATTAGAACTCTGTGGGGTAAATCTCAGAAAGACCAAGGCTACTTTCACAGATTGGTTACTTGCACAATACAAATTACTACTGCAACTAGATATACATGTTGAAGGGATGTCTTTGGAACTTCTGAATTTGACTCGAATCTCTCTAAATATAGCAAATCACAAGGTTCTCTCTGAGTCAGAAAATTTTGTAATGACCAATTACAAATATAGGAAAGCCAACTTAAAAAGAGGTCGATAGGAAAGGTATATAAACTGTCCAACTATAATCTATCACCTTTATGAAAAAAAAATTTTTGTGATAAGACCTGCTTGTATTAGAAGTTTTTATAGGCTTAGAAAACATAAAATTCAGAGATTTTTGAAAATGAAAAACTAAAGAAAATTACTGAATTTATTCTAAGATACTAATGTCTCAGTAGAAAATAGCAGTAAGGTAAGCCCTCCACAACAGTCTAATTTATTTTTTTTTTTAAATTTTTTTTTTCAACGTTTATTTATTTTTGGGACAGAGAGAGACAGAGCGTGAACAGGGGAGGGGCAGAGAGAGAGGGAGACACAGAATCGGAAACAGGCTCCAGGCTCTGAGCCATCAGCCCAGAGCCCGATGCGGGGCTCGAACTCCCGGACCGCGAGATCGTGACCTGGCTGAAGTCGGACGCTTAACCGACTGCGCCACCCAGGCACCCCACACAACAGTCTAATTTAAACTGATAATTGGTGGTGGTGGTGGTGGTGGTGGTGGTGGTGGTGGTGAGGGAGGATTAGTTAGGAGTAAAAAAATCAGATTGTAGCCAAACTTTAAAAAGAATTTAAATATACTGATGTTTTGTTTCCTTTGAACAGCTCAATACCTGATACTGACAAATGTGGATACAGGTGATAAAACTGTGTGTTATTGTGAACACCACATAACTAACATGTACTAAAAACAAAACAAAACAAAAAAACCCCAAAACAAAAAAAAACCCACTTTCTTCCAAATAATTTGTTTTCATCATCAGATATCCATATACATTTAGTATTTTTTATTTATGCTCTGAAATGTATGCGTATTATGTTTTTATTTCTCTTTTCAGGGTTAAAAAAATAAAGTTTTATGCTTTCTACTATACTTTAAAAATATTCTAAATATTGAAGATTTTATTTGCTCAAATAAATTGTATTCTTATGACGGAAAGGGCCCTTCATTGTTTCCATACCAGTGATATTTCACTCCAATGTTTACTTGCTCTGAAATTTCATAGCAGCAGAAATTCTACTATATATTGTATTTTTATCTGGTATCTATTAAGAATGTGTTTGGTTGCAGTTGACGGGGGAAAAAATCTAACTAATAGTGACTTAACAAATACAGGTTTATTTTCTTACATAACAAGTCTAGAGGTAGGTGGTTGCTGCCTTTGGTTTGTTACTCAGTAATATAATCAATAACATTTATTTTTCTGCCCCACTGTTGTCAACATGTTGGTTTTTCTTTCCCCTGGTTACCATCTCAGGGCCACAAAATGACTGTCACTGGCCAGCAATACATGCATGCTCAAGTTAGGACAGGATGGAGGGGTGGGCTCCCAGCTACTTCTGTCTCTTTTCGTCAGGAAGACAAAAGCTTTCCCAAGAGCCCCCTTAGCAACCTCTTACAGCTTAAGGACCCCACAAATTTCAAACGAAGCTGGGAAAGCAGGAAACGAGGTTCCCATGATTGAGTTAGATTATTGTGAGACAGAGGCACCTCGGTGGCTCAGTTGGTTAAGTGGCCGACTTTCGCTCAGGGCGTGTGCTGACAGCTCAGAGCCTGGAGCCTGGTTAGGAATCTGTGTCTCCCCCTCTCTCTACCCCTGTCCTGCTCATGCTCTGTCTCTCTCTCCTTCAAAAACAAATAAACATTAAAAAGATTATTGTGGAATACTGCTCAGAGATGGCTACATTGACATTTCAAACAAAGCCATAAATTCTCAGGGAAGAAGGTGAAAGAATGGGTATTTGGTAAGGAGCATAAAAGGGTCTGTCTAAATGCCCTAATTACTTGGAATGTAAAATTCTTAAATATGGGATTTGTGTCCAGTCCTTCCCTTACGTATAGGACTTAGGTCATAACGAAAGTTGTTGATGGTACATATCCTGTATCAGATATAGGTAAAAGAGTATATTCTATATATTAAGGCAATTATCACTAAATTTTACTCAGTTGTACTAATGGGAGAGGTACTACACAAAACTAGAGGGTTTTATATATATATATATATATATATATATATATATACACACACACATATATATAAAATCTTATATATGTATATAATATATATAATCTTAGCTCAGACTGCTAAATACCATGCACTGGGTAGCTTAAATAGCAGACATTTACTTCTCACAGTTCTGGAGGTGAGAAGTCCAAGCCCAGGATGCTACGAGATTCAATTTCTGATGAACGCATATATTCTGGCTTGCAGATAGCCTCGTGCCTTCTTGCCGTGTCCTCATATGATGGAAAGAGAGTGCTTTTCTTCTAAAAATACTATTCCCAATGAAGCCCAATTTCATAACCTCATCTAAACCTAATTACCTCTTTAGGGCCCTACTTCCAAATACCATCATATTCGGAGTTAGAGCTCAATGTGGGTGTTTGGGGAGGGACAAAAATATACAAGCCATAGCATATATATGTAATATGCCATATTACATATATAAATATATAATAACACACATATATGTAGATTTTTATTCTAAGTCTTCAAGTATTTATTATACAATCCTATGACCAAAAAATTGTAGATGCTGAAAAATACTAACAGCAAAGAGTTCCAGCTTTTAAAACGTTAAAGGTAAGATATTGAAGCAATAAATACAGATCCAAGCTGAACTAAAATGTTATATAATCAATATAACAGTATCAGCCTTTTACCTGATGGCTATTATGTATTAGTGATATAAGTATTTTATTTTATCAGAATTTCCCAACAATGCTGCTAGGTAGTCATTGACCTCATCTTGAGGATTAGGAAACTAATGGGCACCTGGCTGGCTCAGTCGGTAGAGCATGTAACTCTTGGTCTTAGGGTTGTGAGTTTGAGCCCCACATTGGGTGTAGAGATTACTTAATTAAAAAAAAAAAAAAAAAAAAAAACTTAAAAAAAAAACTAAAAACAAAACAAAAAAAGGATTAGAAAACCGAGAACACTGAGAGTTTAAGCACTTGTTCCCGATCACCCAAGTCTAAGCAATGGATCTGAAGTTCAGAATGGTTCTCTTTTTTCCCAACGCTATGTCTACACATAGAGCACACACCACCACAGGCTGCTTACTTCATTTTGTGAATAGAAGCTTCCCTCATAATGTTGCTTTGTTTTATCCTTTTTCTTTTCTAAAATTTTGTTTTTTATTTATTTTAAGAAAGAGAGAGAGCATTCATGAGCAGGGAAGAGGCAGAGAGAGGGAAGAGGGGGAGAGAGAGAATCCCAAGCAGGCTCCGCGCTGTCAGAGCAGAGCTCCATGCAGGATTCAATCTCACAGTGAGATCATGACCTGAGCTGAGATCAAGAGCCACACCCTTAACCAAGTGGGCCACCTGGCACCCCTTACCCTTTTTCATTCCTAGCTTTCTCATGGGTGACTTAGGTAAATGGGCAGATGGAAAGAAGATCAGATTATGGAGATGATAAAGTGATGAGAGATGAGATTATAAAGAGAGAAAATGTGAAGAGTGAGAGGTGAACGAAAGGGGGGAAGAAGAGCCAAGTTAAACCCTTGGGATTCTGAAGGGAGCAAACAGGAAAGGGGAGAGAAGGGAATGAATACCGACAAGGTATTTCTCCAGGCTGTGGGTCAGCGGAATGGCAGTATCCCACGTGTCCCTGCTCTCTCTGATCTCGGGCCATGCATGTGGCTTGGCATTGTACCTCTAACAGTAGGATTCTGGGAGAGGCTTGTGGTAGTTACTGAATTACGCTTTCCCTAGCTATTCTTGTGTTCCAATTCTCCCTTGAAGGTCTTTTATGGTTAATCTCAAACCACATAAATATTTAACTCTCCTTTTAGTTACATTCCAGAAGCCTGTTCTCAAACAAGCATAAGTTAATACTCTAAATTTCAGTAACCACAAGCTGAGATTAATCTGCCCTAATGTCACTGTGTTCCTCCTCTTCAAGTGAGTGTAAAGAATGATGTGCAAAAAGCCTTGACCAATTTGCAACTCCTTTTGCTTCACTATTAATGTAGCACAGAAACTCATATATGGAAAGGAGCTTAAGGTCCTAACCACTCAGCCAACATTTCAATTTACCTACCCTGTTTAAAATCCTCCAAAGTGGTCTTTTAGCCTTATTTGATGCTTCCAATTCAGGGAGTTCAGCGCTTCTGCAGGTAGTCCTTTCCATCTTTGGACAACTCTTTTAGAGAGAGCGTTTTTTTGTTTGTTTGCCAATTGGAATAACAGATATTCCACAATAACAAAGGCCATGAAATGTCAATGACTTTTTAACATCAGAGACTCAATTCTTGCTTACGTTACATGCCTACCACAGGTCAGCTTGGCCCTGCCCCACATTGACTTCTCTCTGGGGAAGGAGGAAAAGAGGAAAAGAGTTCATGGCAAATCCCATGCTGTACTTTAAGTATCTACATGTCATTAGCCAATAGAAGTCACACAAAATCCTAACCCTGGGTGGGACAAGAGGAGAAATATCTCAGAGAAAAAAATATTTTGAATAATAATACAATCTACCATGTGTTTATTGAGTCAAAATCCTTTTCCAACTATCATCCCACCCGTGGTCCTTCCTCATCACCTTTGCTCTCTACCAGTTCTACAAGAGTTAGAAAATTGCGGTTCTTTGAGCTGTCTCCTTTCTAGTCTAATCTGCTCCAATTCTTTCATCGGCCTGATCTCTATATTTAGTGCTCTCACCTAACGTCACTTTTAGAGCCTGTTCAGCCATCTTAGATCCCCAGGTGAGAAAATTGTTGGTTTATTCTCTAGAGGAGGGCATCCCTGACACACTCCCCTTTGGGATGATGGGTTTTGGCTGATGCTGAGTGTACAAGACAAAAAAAAAAAAACCCTTTCCTTAAATAATACCTTAGCTAATAGTCCCCATATTTTTTCATCAGCTCAGACCCTTAAGTTTTTTGTTTTGTTTTTTTATTGGAAATTTATCCATTCATTTTTGACAGAGAGAGAAGGAGAGCACACAAGAGTGTGACTGGGGGAGGGGCGGAAAGAGAGGGAGACAGAGAATCCCAAGCAGGCTCTGCACTATCAGCATGAGTCTCACAGGGGGCTCAAACTCAGGTCATGACCTGAGCCAAAATCAAGATTGGATGCTTAACTGACTGAGCTGCCCAGGGACCCCAACCGTCAAGCCTTTCACAAACTTCCAGGTCCCTTAGCTATTACACCTCGGAATGTAGACTTCTTTGAGGACTTTTTTTTTTTTTAATGTTTATTTTTGAGAGAGAGAGAGAGACAGAGTATGAGCAGGGGAGGGTTACAGAGAGGGGGGAGACACAGAATCCGGAGCAGGCTCCAGGCTCTGAGCTGTCAACACAGAACCCAACACAGGGCTCCAACCCACAAACCATGAGATCATAACCTGAGCCAAAGTTGGATGCTCAACCAACTGAGCCACCCAGGCGCCCCATCTTTGAGCCCTTCTGAAAACAGATGTCATATCCCTGACTATAGTTAATTTAACAATTTGAAAAAGGATGCGAATGGAAAAAAGCAGTTGTATTGGCAAAATTGCCCAAACCTCCGCTTGTTGTATAGGACTGGTTCACAGTGTGGACTTTGGAAACAATTGGTCTTAGTTAAAACGTGACTCCACTAAATACTACCTATGTGACCTTGGGCAAGTTACTTAACCCTGCGCTTTTGTTTCCTCATCTAGTGAGATACTTTATGTGGTTTTTGAGGGCACTAGACAACACAGCAGTAGAGCTCAATGAATGTATTCTCTTGCTACCATATTGGGGTCCTAACACTCAAACCTATCTCTGCTGTCATTTAACAGGTCCTCTAGCATCTCATATGCTCTCCATAGCTATGCACACCTTCTCTCCCCAAGATGTCTTTCTAGCCTTATGAAATCTTTCATTCCCAATGTTAAAAAGAAAAAAACGATAGGCCAAGATAGAGACTTACCCCCTGGACAGTAGACCAAGACTTGATTGCAGTTTTAACCTCTCCAGGAATGGAATTTTAAGACAACCAATCTCAAGTTTTCTGGTTAGAACCAATGAGGTAATCTATCACATCAGCCTCTCCACCTCCCAAAGGAAGATAAGGTAATCCACCTAATAAGACCACCTGTCCTTCCCTGGCAAAATTCTTCTTCTTTTGCTATTAACTTCCTTGCCTCACCCTTGTTCCTTCCATTTTGTACAATTCCTCAGAGCCTCTTCTATTTGTTAGATGGGATGCTGCCTGACTCATGAAATGCTTAATAAAGGCAATTAGATCTTCAAATTTACTCAGCTGCATTTTTTGTTCTTTAGCACCAAGATGGCATTATCCAAGCTCAACCAGTATCTCTCAAAGTGTTGTCTGAGAACAAGCTTCATTGAAAACACCTGGTGGCTCACTTGGACCTATTTCAGACTTACTGACCAAATATGGAACTGGTTAGTCTGCAATGTAACAGGCTCTCCAGGTAGGGTTGCCAGATAAAATACAGGACTTGCAGTCAAATTTGAATTTTACATAAAATGTACTTTTAGTATATGTATGAGCCATGCAATATTTGGGACATACTTATACTAAAAAATAATTTGTTATTTATCTTGAAATTTAAATTTAACTGTGTGATATGTATTTTTTATTGTAGTATAGTTTGCACATTGCATCCTGCATTTTTTTATTTTTATTTTTTTTAAATTTTTTGAGAGAGAGAGAGAGTAAGAGCTTGAGAGAGGGAGGAGCAGAGAGAGAGGGAAGAGAAAGAGAAGATCCCAAGTAGGCCCTTCACTGTCAGTGCAGAGCCTGAGTTGGTGCTCAAACCCATGAACCATGGGCTGAACTCAAGAGTCGGATGCTTACAACAGATGTTGGCGAGGATGCGGAGAAAGAGGATCTCTTTTGCACTGCTGGTGGGAATGCAAGCTGGTGCAGCCACTCTGGAAAACATTACGGAGGTTCCTCAAAACATTAAAAATAGAACTACTCTACGACCCAGCAATTGCACTACTAGGTATTTATCCAAGGAATACAGGTGTGCTGTTTCGAAGGGGCACATGCACCCCAATGCTTATAGCAGCACTATCAACAATAGCCAAAGTATGGAAAGAGTCCAGATGTCCATCGACGGATGAATGGATAAAGAAGATGTGATATACATATATACAATGGAGTATTACTTGGAAATCAAAAAGAATGAAATCTTGCCATGTGCAACTATGTGGATGGAACTAGAGGGTATTATGCTAAGCAAAATTAGTCAGAGAGAGACAAATATCACACGACTTCACTCATATGAGGACTTTAAGAGACAAAACAGATGAACATAAGGGAAGGGAAGCAAAAATAATATAAAAACAGGGAGGGGGACAAAACAGAAGAGACTCATAAATATGGAGAACAGACAGAGGGTTACTGGAGGGGTTTTGGAGGGGGGATGGACTCAATGGGTAAGGGGCATTAAGGCATCTACTCCTGAAATCAATGTAGCAATATATGCTAACTAACTTGGATGTAAATTTAAAAAAATGAACTAAAAAACAAACAAAAAAGAGTCAGATGCTTAATGAGCTGCCAAAGCACCCCACCTCCTGCATTTTTAAGTGTGAAATGTGGCAAACCTATCCCAGGGATTCTCATGCTTACTAAATTCGAGAAACTCTGGTGTAAGAGATTTGGCAAAAATGTCAAATTCAACTTCATGAATTCCCTCACAAGGGGGAACAAAAGGAAAACAACAAGCTACAGAAATAACCTACATACCTCATGAGTCCCCAAAACAAATATGCAGAAGAGCAAGGGTGCAGTTTTCTCTTTTCAGAATAGCTTAGCTTTTGTTCCAGCAGCCACAACAGCAACAGTAAACAAGCCAGTGGCCAGAGAAGAATCCATGTCCTTATTTCTCTCTTACTAGTTGTGTATAACTTTGGCTTGGGCTTTAGCCAAGGTGCCTTTCTTTTTTTTTCCTTCCTTCCTTCCCTCCTTCCTTCTTTTCTTCCTTCCTTCCTCTCTCTCTCTCTTTTTTTTTTTTTTTGTTTTCACTTTTATCACAGAACTTTCTCAAATTATACATGAGCAAAGAGACAAGTACAATGAACCCTCACATACCTATCACCCAGCTTCTACAGTTATTCACTTCTGCCCATCTTTTTCATTTATAACCTACTGGTTTTGCTAGCCTTCCTTTGGGGTCATAGTATTTTTAAAGGCCTTGCTTTTTTTTTTTTAAGTTTTTATTTAAATTCTAGTTAGTTAATATACATATAATATTGGTGTCAGGTGTACAATTTAGTGTATAACACATACAATACCCGTGCTCATCACAACAACTGCACACCTTACTCCCCATCATCTGTTTTACCCATCCCCCTACCCTCCTCCCCTCTAGTAACCATCAGCATGTTCCCTAGAGTTAAGAATCTGTTTCTTGGTTTGCCTCTCTCTCTTTCCCCCCATGATTTTGTTTCTTAAATCCCGCATATGAGTGAACACATATGGTATTTGCCTTTCTCTAATTTCTTTCTTTCTTTCTTTCTTTCTTTCTTTCTTTCTTTCTTTCTTTCTCTTTCTCCATTCCTCTCTCTTTCTTTCTTCTCTTTCTCTCTCTCTCTTCCTCTTTCTTTCTTTCTTCTCTTTCTTTCCCTCTCTTTCTCTCTCTTTCTTTCTTTCTCTCTCTCTCTTCCTCTCTCTTTCTTTCTTTCTTTCCTCTCTTTCTTTCTCTCTCTCTCTTCTTCTTTCTTTCTTTCTTTCTTTCAAGCAAAATTTTTTCTTTTTGGTCTAACATCCCTAAGCTGGTCAACCTCTACTCACCTTCCATTTGGCACTTCCTGTTTTCCTCTCCCAGAAAGCATGTTGGGTGTGTCTTCCTCTGTCTGCTCCAACTTCCCGAATATCAGAATACTTTGCCACAGAGCCATGCTTCTCCTAATATGCAGCCTGGTCTCCTGCAATTTCGGTCCTTTGCTGAGGACTTCCTAACTCGCAACCCTTCGCTTTTATGTATAATATAGTAATGAATTGTTTCTATGGTTTGTGTGCATTTACAGAGTCCTTAAAATAAACATTATCTTAGTTGATTTTCACAATAACTCCATAACCTAAGCAGTTAAAGCACTGAGGCTCAGAAAGTTTAAAAGATGGTGGGACTTTAGTCTAAGGTGTTTTATTCCTACACGGATCTTTTTCACTCAGCTCTTGCTTCCTCTCAGGTTATTACACTTATGTTGATCATCTGTCGTTTAGGAATAGTAATTAAAACACAGCTTGGGGGGGGGCGTGGTTGGCTCAGTCAGTTAAGCATCTGGCTCTTGATCTCAGCTCAGGTCATGATCTCATGGTTCATGAGTTCTAGCCTGGAGTCGGACTCTGTGCTGACAGTGTGGAGCCTGCTTGGGATTCTCTCTCCCTCTCTCTTGCTTGCACAAACATGAACTCTCTCAAAATAAACTTAACCACATACACACACACACACACACACACACACACAGAGCTGTGTGACCGTAGGAAAGTTTTTGTTTTGTTTTGTTTTGTTTTGTTTTGGGTTTTTTCGGTTTGTTGTTTTGTTCTGTTTTTAACCTTCGTAAGCTTCTATTTCCTCATTTGTAAACTTAGGTTAACAGCAGTACCTACATCCTGAGATAGTGGATTTAATGAGACAATCCAGGTCTCAGTGACTTGCACGATGTGAGCACTTAGGAAATTTTAGCCATTATTAGAACAATCCTATAGGCTACTTAATCTTCAGGCCCAGCTCTTCTCAGTGCTGTCTTTCTGTAAATAAAGACAAAAAATGGGAAATCTAGACCAAAACTAGCAAAATGAGAAGTATGCATGGCTGCACAAGGAGGTAATGGTAATCTATGCTAATTTTTCACTTAGCAAACACTTTCTCTTTCATATCATCCCCCCTCCCTGAATTCCCACAATTTTATTTCTCTGTACAGTAAAATATAGTGCTCCTAGACTAGACTCAATAGTCTGGAGAATAACTGACTGACATAGTAGGGTCTTTAGTCAAAAGCAGGAACTAGAGTGCGGTACCAATTATTTGCATCTTGTCTAACCTCTGCATTTATACTAACCTCTTTCACTTTTCCTTTTCCAAGTGCCAGCTGTTTGGAACAACAATATTACCACTATGTTCATCTTCTTTTCCCATTAGAGTCTTTATATGATAATATAAAAGACAATATAATATGATGAGATGATACGATACGATACATTATGATAATATAAAAGACCATTAGGGTCTTTATATGATGATAGGCAGTGTGATAGCATGATATCCCCATAGGATGAGATAGAGTGCCCCATACATGGATGACCTCAATGCACTCTTTTGCGTTACATCTATTAAGGATATTTTCTTCAGAAAATACTAGGGGCAATGGCTCTGTGGGTAATGGGAAACAAATGGGTTTTCACAAGGCAAATGAATGTCAAACTACTAAATAAAGAAAGAGACCAGTAAGTCTCAGGTTAGGGTCACTATGCAGAACCAGAGAAGATGTAAGCAGAATTCTTTTTCCATGGCTGGGTCAGCACTTGCCATCACTATTGCCTTTCTTCTTAGACACGGCATACCACTATCCCAGAGAAAAGCTAAATATATGTTTGGGACACAGCAGATCAGACTCCTCCAAAAATTTCTTTGAAAGGAATGTGATATTTGATCCTTTTTAAAAAGCCTAAAAGTGATCATCAGTGGAAAGAAAATGGAATTTTAGAGGACTTTGTTATGTTTAGTTTTGGTTTAGAGTTTGTGGGCTTGAGTCCTTTTTTTTTGGAACTATACTTTTGGAAAGGTGGAATAGGGTAGACATTTTAATTGTTTTTATTGCTAGAAACTCTAAATGTCTTAATCAAATTTAGACTAATACTGTGTAGGGATTGCTTGCCTTTTGCTATTGAGATAGGTATCATAATCCCTTTACTCTTTCTGGAAAATGCTGATTTGTTTTTCCTCTAAGATGTGAGATGTGGAACTGTTGCTCCTTTATATCTAACAGGTTGGGTTATGCTCAGGTGTTCCACATGGGTCCTCCCATGAAAACTGAATCAGAAACCTTCAATGACTCAAATACTCTGTCCTTGAATGCTATGAGGAAGTAGAATATACCTGGGCATATACTTGACCTTTCTTTGCCTACTGAGATTCTAAAACTTGGCTGAGGTCCATTTTAGTTGCTATCTTATTCAACTAACTGGACTATTGTCCAGTCCCACAAATATTGAGTGAGCAAGTATCATGTGCAAGATATTCATTCAATAAATACTTTCAACTTCAACTATGTATCATGAATGAGAGATCCACCTATAAGAAAAAAGAAGCAAAAGAGATGAAGAAGAAAAGGAAGAGAATGAGGAGAAACTATTTCTGCTGTCAAGGAACTTCAAAGCTTCCTGGGGAGAAGACATAAACATAATGGCATTACAATGCATGTGTTGTGTCAATGGACTGAGAGTGAGAGGGGGTAGATCCCTGAAGAAATAACAGGGTGTTAGTAGAAAAAGGGGAAATGGATGCTGGGTAGACAAAACTACTGCTGAAAAGGACAAACAGACTTGAGTCGTGCCTTAGGAAAGATAGGACTTTTATTTGGGTTGAAGTATAGGCAGTGGAAATACAGATTATGGAGCTAATCATAATATTAAACCTGTCTTTGCCAACAAGCTGCATGATCTTGAACAAGTTATTTTGCCTCTCTGAGCCTTGCTGCTGAAATAGGAATCATGATGCCCAGCCCTAAGTGTTAATGTAAACATTGGCTTAAGCCCCTAGTCCTTCTCACCCGATGTCTGGTGCCAATATTTAGCTATTAGACTGATAGGTGCCTATCAGTGCCTCAGTTTCTACATCTGAAAACGGAAATGATAATAAAAGCACACCTACATCCCATGGTTGTGAGTATTAATAAGTTAATTATATAGTTTGAAGAGTGTCAACCTATACTAAGCCTATAATCATTTGGTGTTATTACCAAGTGTCTGATGCAATACAAGCCATTAAATTAATATACAGCCTGGATAGCAGATGCCCACTTAAGTTTGTTTGTTTGTTTGTTTTAATCAAATATAGTGCTAAACATTGTGAGATATCTACACGTGTATTTTCAGAGAGGATAATGAAAGAAATAACATCCTAGTTGTAAGTAATATTCACAATAACCATAATAAAGGCAGTGTGTGATAAATGTTGCAAAAAAGAACAGGTATGTTCTATTGATTGTACAGAAGAACAAGAGGTCAGGAAAAGAAAGAGAAACTATAATTGAGAGCTTAGGGGAAGGAGCCGGTATATCTTCCTGGGTGGAAGGAAAAATAATGATCCTCAAGTCAGCAATGCTAGGATAAGTAGGCTGTTGCTGGTTGGACTAATGTAAGGAAGACATTCCTGGCAAAACCAAGTGTGTTCAAAGGCAGAGAAGCATGAGTGGGCTTTGAGTGTTGCAGAGAAACGCAAATCATTCAAGGCAGATGCGTCATGAGATGTGAACTTGGGGCCATCACATGACTGATGGAGACACAAAAATAAAGAAGCCATGTAAGAAGTCTTTTTGCATGATGCATACTTTGAATAACGTTTCCTGTTTTTCATATGCTTTTCTCCCTTGCCTTCCTCCTGTCCTTCTTCTATTCTTTCTTCCTTCAAAATATATTTATTGATAGTTGTAATGTGTTAGAGAAATGTGTCTTTCCTTATGACAAAACTTTGTGAAATAAAGATGTTTCAAAGTTACAGTGAGACCCCAAACAGGAGTCTTTCATTCTTTCCTGAAACACATTGTTGAAGCAGTTGTCTTCTCTGACTGCCATGTCCCTGGAAGGCTTGGACAGAACAGAGTTCGTTTTACAGTCCAGTGGGCTTGGTAAAGAGTAGGCAGGTACTGCAAATCCGCCCTGCAGTATTGACTTGAATTGCTTTGAGACCTCAAATGCTCTAAAAGGTATCCTCTTCACAACTTGGTGACAAATTCTGTCAGGAACTGAAAGTTGGGTGTGTTTTAAGGGAGTATAAACTCATGGAGATACTTTCTCTCTGCTTTAATAGCATCCACATGGCTGATTTTTTGAGGTACTGATCGTTCAAAAATGAGTGTTTTATTGACTTTAAATCAATGCTCATCACTGTTTCTGTTTTATACAGTGAATTCTTTGTGTTTTCATTGAGAAATTATTCAAGTGAAAAGACAATTTTTTTTTCAAATCTACTAAGCAGGAAGATTTTTATTTCTTCTTTATTTTATTATTTTATTTTTTTAGAGAGAGCGTGAGCATGAGTGGGGGAGGGGAAGAGGGAGAGAGAATTTTTTTCCCAATGTTTATTTATTTTTGAGAAAGAGACAGAGCATGAGCAGGGGAGGGGCAGAGAGGGAGACAGACTCTGAAGCAGGCTCCAGGCTCTGAACTGTCAGCACAGATGCTTAACCGACTGAACCACCCAGCTGCCCCAGAATTGTCCCGATCTTTAAGCAGGATAATAACTAAGTTAAACATTGTTAAGAAAAAAAAAATTAGCAGTAAATTTGAAGATCTATTAAATGGTTCTATTAAACGGTTCATGAATCAGGCAGCAGCCCATGTAGCAAGGTGAACAGTGCTCCAAAGAGCTGCACAAAATGGAAGGTTTTATAGGAAGGAGGGTGGGGCAAGAAAGGTATTGGCAAAAGAAAAGGATTGTTTCAGACAAGGTCACCTTCCCTTAGGGGTAAACAGCAGAGGGTCTTATCAATTGGTTTATCTCATCTTCCTGTGGGGCATAGAGAGGGTCCATGTGGCAGACTCATTTGCATTGATCAGAAAATCAGGTTAAAATACATTTGGGTGAGGGGGTTGGGGGAGCTGAATCCTCAGATTAGGTATTAAGCCCTGGTTTGGGGAATTGGCCTAAATCATTTGGCCATTTGGCCTGTGATTTTCTTTTTAACAATAATTATATCTATTCCCCTCCGCACCGCCCTACCCTCGGGGAATATATTTAGGGGCAGTGTTGTAAGTGTAATGAAAAGGCCAACCACGGATCTTAAATAGGACAGAAATACCCTTTAAACAGAGGCAGTAACTGCTTTCATAAACTTGGTGAAGATCAGTGATAAAAACTCTATTATATGTGCATAATGGAAGTCAAAATCTCACTGCTTCATTAACAAATTGGAAAAGAAACTGCCTACTTCTCAGGAACCTTGGAAATACGACTGTGAGTTTTCAAAGTTTCCAGGGTAAAATAGAGGTTTATTCGAAAGTTTTGATGATAACACACAAATATTTTGTACTCATCAGCATAAGGCAGAATAACTTGATTAAGATAATTGACCGCAGGGAAACTGGAGCCTCTAGAACATAAAGAAAGGTTCCACTGACCCGCAAACCTCAAACCATTGAAATGGAAATGAAGCAGATCTCAGAGTGTTCAGAGCTCCCAGTGATATTCCTAGTTTTAGCCCAATTTCCTTTCTTTTAATATGTAGTACCTTTGTAAAAAATTTTACTTCTATACTTGGGTTCATCATTAGTGCTGTTATTACTAATAAGGACAAGGAACTTGGTTTAGGTCCAATTTAAGGTCTGTGAAAATTAGTTTGGTTTCCTTCCAGATCAAGCCAATGAAAATAACTGGTTCCATTCATTTATTAGTCCAGATAAACAAAGCCAGTTTTATTCTGGGCATAATGCTTATCTGTGTGACTGACCTGCACTGAAGCCGAGGGGAAGACAGAAAACAAGAAAAGCAGAAACTGAAAAGTTGGCTTCTTCCCCCAAGAACTAACCATGTTCCAGAGCAAAAAGAAATATTACTCAGATGAGCTAAAGTTAAGAGTGATAGGCTCTCTGGTGTTTTCGACCTTTAAATACAAGAAAATTAAAGCAATTTTATTGTGGCATCTACAAGAACACTATTCGTTTGTACTCGGTTTGAAGATACACAGGATTGCAAATGGATTGTTCACTAGAACACTGCTCCCTTTTTGAAAGCACCTCCTTCTTAACCAAAGTGTTTCCTTTAAAACTAAATTCGCATATATTTTTATTTGGAGATCTTTAAAATAATCCTATGCATATTCGAGCTATTTGAAAATGCCCTTGTAATAAAACCAGGACTGGGAAATACCGGTTTATTAATATGGGAATTAATGTCAAGAATGTATATATTACTGGTTCTCCAACAAGCCACTATATAATTGACAAAAATGTCTTCTCTCCATTACTTTTCTTTCTTCAATTAATTTTTAATAAAAAATACATTAGTGTGGTGAAAAATGCAGAATACAAAGGATATACAATGAAAAGTACGCCTGTTGTCTAGCCCAGATTCCCATCCAGAGGTAATCACTATTTGTTCTGTGCTTATTTTTTCAAAAATATTCTGTACATACATAACATTCATTTGTAATAAATGAGAATATAAAACACAGAGGTAAATATTTATATGTCTTACAAATGGAAATTTTCTTCCTTATACCTACTCTGTACTTTTACTTTCTCTTTCTTTATCTGCCATGGATTTTTTTTAACTTTAAAAATATGTCCTAGAGGGGCGCCTGGGTGGCGCAGTCGGTTAAGCGTCCGACTTCAGCCAGGTCACGATCTCTCAGTCCGTGAGTTCGAGCCTCGCGTCAGGCTCTGGGCTGATGGCCCGGAGCCTGGAGCCTGCTTCCGATTCTGTGTCTCCCTCTCTCTTTGCCCCTCCCCCGTTCATGCTCTGTCTCTCTCTGTCCCAAAAATAAATAAAAGACGTTGAAAAAAAAATTTATAAAAAAAAAAAAAAAAAATCTGTCCTAGAGATCATTCCAAATAAGCCCAAATAAATCTACATTATTCTTTCTAATGACTACATAATATTTAATTTATATGGATTACCATAATTTATTGAATCAGTTCTCTATTGAAGGATAGATGGGTTGTTACCAGCTTCTTCCTTCTTCCTACAAACAATGCTTCAATAAATAATAAACATTCAGATACATGTTTTCCCATGAATGTGTAAATATATATAAGAACGATAAAGTTCTAGCAGTAGAATTGCTAGGTCAAAGTCTCTACCTCCTTTTAAAATCTCCCTGTTTATGGGGCCCCTGGGTGGCTCAGTTGGTTAAGCATCTGACTCTTGATTTTGGTTCAGGTCATGATCTCAGGGGTACCTGGATGGCTCAGTCAGTTAAGCATCCAAATTCGGCTCAGGTCATGATCTCACAGTTCGTGGGTTTGAGCCCTGCGAGGGGCTCTGTGCTGACAGCTCAGAGCCCGCTTCAGATTCTGTGCCTCCCTCTCTCTCTGCCCCTCCCCCACTTATGTTCTGTCTCTCTCGCTCTCAAAAATAAATAAAAACTTTAAAAAATTAAAAAAAAAAAGATTGAGACAATTTCTTGGAATTGCCTCTAGGACTACTGTTTTATGATCCAAAAGTTGTGTAGCTATTTTCCTCATAGGTTAATTTGGATATACTAAGAATGGAATAAACTCTATTAGAAGGAGGAAGGATTTGTAAAGAACTTAAATCAAAGAGCAATGTTTTTATAGTATGTATTTTTTGATAAAAATCATTTATTCTTTCAATGATTAAAAAATAATACCTATTTGTGGTAAAAACAGAGACAATTCTTTAAAACGTAAAAAGAAAGAAAAAGAGAAAGAAGGAAGAAAGAAAGAAAGAAAGAAAGAAAGAAAGAAAGAAAGAAAGAAAGAAAAACTCAGCTATATTTCTAAGCACCCAAAGAAAACCTCTATGAACATTTTTGTGTACCTCCTTCCAGACATTAGGAACACCTTTTTTTTTTTTTTTTTAACGTTTATTTATTTTTGAGACAGAGAGAGACAGAGCATGAACGGGGGAGGGTCAGAGAGGGAGAGACACAGAATCCGAAACAGGCTCCAGGCTCTGAGCTGTCAGCACAGAGCCCGACGCGGGGCTCGAACTCACGGACCAGGAGATCATGACCTGAGTCGAAGTCGGCTGCTTAACCGACTGAGCCACCCAGGCGCCCCAGGAACACCCTTTTTAAGACAAAAATGGGGCTGTACCATACTCTTAACAATACACCCTTGAGCCCTTCAAAATACAATGAGATACACAGATAATTAGATAGGTATAGATAGATAGGTAGATAGATAGATGATAAATAGATAGATAGATAGGTGGATAGATAGGTGAGATATCTCCTGCTCACTGTTTACAATGCTGCATGGGGCAGGAATTCTACTATAGTTATTTCACCAACCCACTATGAATTCACATTTAAGTAATTTCAATTCAAATGTTAAGTAAGGCACACATCCTTGTGTGTTTGCCTGATTATCTCTTTAGGTTTTATTTGTAGAGGTTCCTGACCATGGATACTTAAAATGTCTGAAATATATTTTCAACTTGTCCTCCGAAAATGTTAAAACATACAGCATGGCTTCAGTATCATTAAAGGGTTATTTGTACTTCACAGGAGAGTTATTTGGAAAGAGCCTTTGCATGAAAGGAGGTGCTGAGGAGAGATGGAGAGCCAAGAGATGGAGATGACACTAGACGTATTTCTTAAAGTAAAAGTCATCTGTAAGAAAGTAGAAAAAATGAGTGTAGACTGGAGATTTCTAAAAAATAGTAATGAGAAAGGTTAGGCGTTACATGAAATCAGGCACCAATTCAAAGCAGTGGCCTAGAGAAAACCCATGTGAGGCAACAAGTTACCTAAAGGAGTGAAATCCAAAAGTTTTAGCTTGAATGAACTGGAATGTTGCTGTTTTGTTCAGGAGATTATACAAGAGATCTTGCCTAAATCTATATTCAAATATAATACTTCCCGCTTTTCAATGGGTGGTAAACATAAGCCCTCCTTTCACTACTAAAAAAAAAAAAAATGCATTGTCTTCTTTTTCCATCATAGATCTTCAGTTTGGACTGGAACCTACTGGGTTTGATCTAGTTAACGGACATCCTTCAGGAGAAAATATATTTTGAAATAGAAGTTATTTCTTAGAGATTTTTCCAAAGTGAATGAAGACATCTTTTACACTTCTACAAATACTTAAATCTAGGCATGTTTATTAAATGGCTAAAATCATTACTAGTTTTGCAAACCAGTGAAATAGAAAAACATATTCTAGATACTGTTCTTCAATCTGCTCACCATTTCTCCGGTGCCAAACCTCTCCAACTTTGTCCCTGAGAGTATCTCCTCCTCCAGTCCTTCTCTGTCCTTTTTTAAGATAGGACTTTCAGGTGGGGACCCAATGATCTTATTTGTTTTCCTCACTCTCTCTACACTGAATGCTTTAGTCTTTGAATTTGTTTCCTTAAGGCACTCCTAAATGGTGCTGCCTTATCTGATGAACTCCTTTGAAAATTAATGACTGATGGTAGTTCAGTGTGTTAATACTTGTGATAACAACAGCAATTAAAGAGTGGCCTTTAATGCTTCAGTGGGAAAAACTCTTCTATAAACAGAATTCAGGCTTCTTACAACAGGATGTTTGCTGGTAAATGAACAATCACACCAAGACAACAGCTCTTGGTTTCTATTCACAATTATAGGTGGAGAAAAATTGACAAATATTTCAGCAGAGCTTTAATTTTATTTAATTAAAAAAAATTTTTAATGTTTATTTATTTTTGAGAGAGAGAGAGAGAGAGAGAGAGCATGAGCGAGGCCGGTGGGGGGCTGGTGCAGAGAGAAAGGGAGACACAGAATCTGAAGCAGGCTCCAGGCTCTGAGCTGTTGGCACAGAGCCCAATGCAGGGCTCGAACTTGTGAACTGTGAGATCATGACCTGAGCTGAAGTCGGATGCTTAACCGACTGAGCCACCCAGGCATCCCAAATTTTATTTAATTTTTAATTTCATCAGAGGAAAATAGCACTTCAGCCTTTTGATAAAAATAGCTTGCCCCTGCTCCATTGCCCCACCTCAAAAGCAGCACTAGATTTGTTCATAACGTGTATCGCCCCAATTTTTCAACTACCTGCTCACTCTATTGACTTGCCAATTGGAAATATCATTATTGACTGATTTCCCTTCATGCGTAATGAAGATCAAGTAGTCTGATGCACCCTTCTTATCACACACCACAAATACATATTCCTCTTTCCATCTTTCCACTATAGTTAGAGCATACTTTGGGGTTAAGTCAGTGCTTAATATTTGTATTACTAACTGTGCATATCACTCACAGCTGAACCACATCATGTTTCGTAACTTACATTTTTTTTCTTGTATTAATTTTTGTTTTACATGGACTTCAAAATGGCCCTGTGCTGTTTTGTCTCCTTAGCTTCCTATGTACCTATCATTCACACACCCTTAATATTCTGACACTGTTGTTAACCCCTCAGTGAAATCAGACGCAGTAGTGAACTATCAGTACTACCTTTTTCATGGACATAGTCTTCCTGGGGTTGTCTTTTGTGCTCATGGTTGCTGTGCTGATGCAGTCCCAGAAGTTTCCTCTGCCCTCATTCTGAATATCCCCTTCCTTTTTTATTTGCAGTGTACCCATTATAGTTTGGATTTTGTGCCTCACTCTTTTTAATTCACTCCCTCATTTTGAAGAAGTACATGGTTCAGTGGCCTATTGAGAATGAGGACATCAGAGGTATTTATTGTGTTGAACCACTACAAAACAGAAAATATCTTTATTGTGTCCTCAGGTTTGATTGTGGCATGGCACAGTACAGAATTCAAGGTTGTAAATTATTTTCCCTCACAATAGTGAGGGTAGAGCTCCAACTGGAACATGGACTGTGTTGTTGTTGAGAAGTTCAATGGAATCTGATCTCAATTCTAACCCCTTGTCATGAGAACTGATTTTTCTCTCTCGAAAAGTTTTAAAGTTTTCTTTATGTTTGGCTTTCTGATGATGAGCCTTAATGTGGCTTTTTCTTCCTTCATTGTGCTAGACACTTGGTCCACCCCTTTGATCTGAAAATGTGTCCTTCACCTCTAAACATTTTTATTCTATTACTTCTTTGATAATGTTGTGTCCTCTGTTTTATCTCTTCATTGATTGTGGAACTCTTATTTATGGGCTATGAAGACTCTTCTCTGATTTTCTTGTCTTTTCAATTCTATTTTCCATCTCTCTCTTTTTTTTTTTTTTTTATTTGAGTTTCTGAAAGAATTCCTCAAAACAATTCCTCTGTTTTTATTTGTACTATTATATTCTTTTTAAGTTTGGGAACTCTTTTTTTTTAATGTTCCTTTTAAATAGTATTTTGTTCTTGTTTCAGGG
>NW_024412395.1:47331657-47413018 GCF_014898765.1 Herpailurus yagouaroundi
TCCATGGAATGTCTTATAGCATAGGGAGCTTAGACTCTGCAGCAATTCAAATGCTAATAGTGTCATTGATTATGGCCAATGACCTTAGGCAAGTTACCTGACCTCTGATTATCAGTTTTCTTAGTAAAATATAGATAATAAGGGTACCAATTGGATAGGATTGTTGGGAAGTACAAATGACATTAATAGATACCATGCACTTAGAAGAATCCCTGGAAAATAGTAACCTTATATAATATGTTATTGTATGCATTTCCTCTGAGTTCCTTTTTTTTTCTTTTTCTCCTGTTTTGTTCAATTAAGTTTTCATGTTTTGTATGAGACACTTTCCTCCAATGCCTGATGATCCTTGGCTGTGTGTTCACATTTGAGGATGAGGAACTAGAAAGCTGATTGGAAGCTCTATGTGCCTTTGGATCCCCAAGTTTGCAGATTAGAAACCCAATCCCCTGAGGCTATGATGCTGGAGAGAGGGCATGATGGTACAGAGAGGGGCTTGAGGAATGCCAGATGTTGTAATCACTACCTGCAACCACCAAACACCCATTTCGCCAAATCCAGTCTACCCCAAAACCATGAGGAGTCATAATAATAATAAATGAGTGCTGTTGATTTATGTCACTAAGTTATTCAACAGCAAAGAAATAATAGGAGGGGAATAGGCTACAGAATGAGCACAGGTGCCACCTAGTATCAGATCTTCTGACTTGTAAGTTTCAATTAGTTGTCCAGAAACAGCCTCCTGATCTCTGTTCCTAGTCTACTTAGAGAACATCCTTGTTTGATTCTCCATAGACATTAAAAACTTTTCTCTCTCTTTTCAGTTCAAGGTCAGTTGTAGAACCCTGGCTGGGAGGTATAAGAAGAGGTGTGCCTCTAAGGCATTGTAATCACTTGTTTTCTAAGTATTAAGATAGTGCATATAATAAACCACTTACGGGGCGCCTGGGTGGCTCCATTGGTTGGGCGACCGACTTCGGCTCAGGTCATGATCTCACAGTTCGTGAGTTCAAGCCCCGCGTTGGGCTCTGTGCTGACAGCTCGGAGCCTGAAGCCTGCTTCAGATACTGTGTTTCCCTCTCTCTCTACCCCTCCCCTGCTCGCATCCTGTGTCTGTCTCTCAATAATGAATAAACATTAAAAAAAAAAATTAAAAAAAAAATAAGCCACTTACAAAAAACACAGCCTCATTGTTACCTAGATTAGTAACACTCTTTTTTCTCTTCGCATCTTATCAGTTCACTCTCTCATCTAAATTCACTCCTATGCCAGAAGCAGGATTTCAGGAAAGAGATTCCTTTGCAAACTCAAAAGAGTACTTCAAATTAAGGGAAAAGAAAATGTGGTGAGAGTGCCAGAGAAAGCTTCTCAGAAGCTAAATCAATTCTTTGAAAAGAGATGACCACAAACATTAAGGCTTGACTTTTAGAAGCAGATAATTCAGCATTAAATGATGTGCACCATAATTGCTAGGAGTATATTTGTTTAAACGCTGCTGCAGTTATTACCCTGTGAGAGGGATTTTTGGCCTTTGAACATCTTGAGAGAGACCTTGTGTCTGAAACATATTTATTCCAAGTCAATAGACTTTGCTCACATTTCATTGTTGATTTTATTTCCCCCACTGAGAATGATATTAGTCTTTCCCTAAAGAAGTCACTGCTACAAGGATGGGTAAAAGCAGAGAGTAGTCAAGGAGATCTCACAGGGGAGAAGGTAACTAAGCACCCAAATTCAAACACTTAAAACAGTTGCAAACCATGAAATCAGCCACTCGGAAGGTAACAGTCAAATCCAACCACACTTACTGAAAAGTTTACGTCATGTTTATTTGACATATTTCAAAACTCTTGAGTTTAAGATGACTAGCATATCAGATTAGCAGAGGAAATTTTCTCTATTCTAATCTTATTCCATTATAGTGAACTATGGGGAGCTAAGTGTAAGTTTCCTGGAAGATATTTACTAAAACTGTCACGGTTCCCTGGTTGAACCTTAATCCTCGCATTTAAGTGCTATGTGTAAGAATATGCAGAGAATGAATATCTATCCTATAAGTGATTTAGATTCAAAGAAAACCAGATTTATGCCTTTCAAAATCTTAACACTGCCCCAAAAATAATCCAGCCACTTACACTTCCTTTTGAAGAGGGTGTTGGCTATGGGTTGTCTAAGCAGTTGTAAACTATGGAATAGAGCAGTATTTTCTAACTTGTACATGCTTTAATATCACGTGGAGAGCTGGATAAGACACAGATTTCTGGGTCTCACTTCCATGCCTTTTGATTCGGTAAATCGGGAGGGGAGTGTGAGAATTTCCATTTCAGCGAGTTCCCAGGTGATGCCGCTACTGTTGGTCCAAGGACCACACTTTGAAAACCACTGAAATAGACCAATCAAAATCGTTAT
Organism: Herpailurus yagouaroundi; assembly: GCF_014898765.1. Taxonomy (NCBI): domain Eukaryota; kingdom Metazoa; phylum Chordata; class Mammalia; order Carnivora; family Felidae; genus Herpailurus; species Herpailurus yagouaroundi. The sequence continues at coordinate 47,334,067 of NW_024412395.1, forward strand.
AAGGACCCATAAACGGTCCTTTATGTGTGTGAGAAGGGGGATGTGGGGGCGTGTGGGTGTATTATCAAATTTTAGGGTATTTAGACCCTGGGCAAGGAATCCCTCTTAGCTGATTCTATGGAAATGGTCAATGTCAAGAAGACAGCATAGACCAGACAAGTATTCAGTGTAGAACTCAAAGGGCTTATAGACTATTGAGGAAATAGGACAATGTGTAACCTTTGACCTGCTTACATTGAAAAAAGCTCAAAGGATGTATGAAGGTCACCAGTAATACTAGATCCAGATTGGGCCTTGGGAATATGTGTATAGATTTGAACTTATCAAATCAAATCAAAAGAAATTAATGTTCAGTTTATTACCATGACATCATCATATCTTTACTGTGGGTTCTAAGGGGTTTTGTTTAAACAATTTTTTTCAGTTTATTTATTTATTTTGTGAAAGACAGAGACAGTGTGAGTAGGGGAGGGGAAGAGAGAGAGAGAGAGAGAGAGAGAGAGAGAGAGAGAGAATCCCAAGCAGACTCTGTATTGTCAGAGCAGAGCCCGATGTGGGGCTTGAACCCCCAAAACCGCGAGATCATGACCTGAGCCAAAACAGAGAGTCTGGCGCTTAACCAAGTGAGTAACCCAGGTGCCCCTAAGGGGTTTTGTCTTAACACAAATAGAGTAACCAAGAAGAGTATAATTTTGTCTAGTATTTCTCAAATAGAAAGGGTTATCACTGTAGTCATTATCATCACTATCTTTATTATTTAAATGAATTTGCTTTGGGCTAAATAATTAACATGCATTGTCTTACTTATCCATTTTTTAAAATGTTTATTTATTTATTTTTTTTGAGAGAGATAGAGAGGTAAGCAGAAGAGGAGAGAGAGGGTGGGGGGAGAGAGAGAGTCCCAAGCAGGTGCCTTGCTGTCAGGGCAGAGCCCAACATGGGGATCGACCTCAGATCCATGAGATCATGACCTGAACCAAAATCAAGAGTCAGACTCTTAACCGACTAAGCCACCCAAGTGCCCCTTAAATCCACTTTAACTGAAAACAAGGCTCTAAGAGTTGACATTTACACAGCTAACAAGTGGCGAAGTGTTTCTGACTGCTCACTTACTGTGAAATACGTTCTGACAGTGGATATTTTAACAATTAAACTTTTGTTCACATAACTTCAAATTAGTAAAAAATTGAACAAAGTTTGATAGGACCAGGTGTTATTCCAAGAGCTTTCCGTGATTATACCATACTTGTATATTCGTCACTAGCCATATGCATTAGGCCAACACTGCCTGTAATGTTCAGTAGGCAAAGGTTTTCCTTGATACTCCAAGTTGCCCATCACAGCCTTATTTACCTCTGCTAGCACCAGGAAGATTCATTTAGCATCTTCACAGTCTTTGCATTCTTCCCAATCCTATAAAAAGCTAAGATGACCAGGTCAAACCTGTAACTTCTCTCTATACGTCATCATGAGAGAACACATTGTATCAAAGGAATAAATGCTTCAAAAGGTGGTATTTTAATTGTTGACAAGTATCCCTAAAACAGCTTTTGTGTGTTTCTCCTTTTTTAGAGCAGAGAAAAAGACAGGGATAGAATGGCAGGATGTGTTGTAGAGAGTGGTTTGGATGAAAGGAAATCCTCTGTAAGGCCGTCACGTCACTTGTTAATGACTTCACCCCTGGATCAAGAGTACTGTGGAAAAATTATTAATAAGCATGGAATGTTAGAAGTGAAAAAATAGAAAGTTATTAGTCTTTGTGTATCTACCAGCATATATGTACGTGTATGTGTTATAAGTGTACTGCTCTAAACATTGTGTGTGTGTTATAAATTTGCTGCTAAAAACATTAAGCATGGGGACACCTGGGTGGCTTAGTCGGTTAAGTGTCCAACTCTCAATTTGGCTCAAGTCATGATCTCAGAGTCATGAGATCAAGCCCCATGTGGGGCTCTGTAATGGGGGTGAAGCCTGCTTAAAGATTCTCTCTCTCCCTCTCCCTCTGCCCCCCCATCCCCCTGCTTACTCTCTCTCTCGCTCTCAAAAATAAATAAAAAGAATAAAACCCAGAAAAATATATTAAGTATCACTGGGGATGGTTATCTGTATCACCAGATAAGATCTAACTGTCAGGCAAAGGGCGTAGAGTGGCAGGAAATGGAACAGGAGAGTCTCATAGCGTACCAGAAGGAGAGAACTCTCATGATTGATGATGGGTTCAAAGCTGAGTCACTTCCCATAACACAAGCACATTCAATTGAGTTGTAGAAGCATTTGCTATGGAGAAATGGTAATGAAACTTAATAAGGGCTTCAGGATAAAACCCCAAATTTGAAACCTTGTTAGTGCCCTTGTATCACCCTGGTTCGTTATTCTTTCTGAGACTGGTCTGCAATTAAACCCATCTTTGAAGACAGAACTCCATAGCAATCTCCAGAATGGGGAAGTCTGGGCTTATTCATTCATTTATTCTTTCTTTCTTTCTTTCTTTTTTTTTAATTTTTTTAATGTTTATTTATATCTGAGAGAGACAGAGACAGAATGCGAGTGGGTTAGGGGCAGAGAGAGAGGGAGACACAGAATCCGAAGCAGGCTCCAGGCTCCGAGCTGTCAGCACAGAGCCAGACAAGGGGCTTGAACTCATGAGCTGTGAGATCAGGACCTGAGCTGAAGTCAGCCGCTCAACTGACTGAGCCACCCAGGCACCCCTCTTCATTTATTCTTTCAACAAATATTTACTGGCTGACTTGTAGGTGACACAGCATTGCCATGTTTTCTTGTTGAGCGTGAAAGCAGAAAAAGAGTATAGCAGCCTAACTCTCACAATCCAATGCCTGACAATGAAAAATTGGAAAACTGAAATGGAGATAGAGCTTGGTTTTGGTTTCCTCCTAAGTTTTTGAATTAAAAAAAAACAAACTTTTTTTTTTTAATTTTAGAGAAAGGGAGAGGGTGAGTGGGGGAGGGGATCAGAGGGAGAAACAGAGAATCTTAAGCAGGCTCCAGTGTTCTCCATGTTCATTCCAGAGCCTGACACTGGGCTTTATCCCAGGATCCTGGGATCATGACCTGAGCCAAAATCAAGAGTAGAAATCAAGAGGTGGATGCTCAACTGACTGAGCCACCCAGCGGCTCCTCTTCCTAATGTTTTTAGAACCCCCTGCCTTCCTGCCAACTGAACTCCCTGATGAAGGTATGAGATTTATTGTGCAATGACCAGGGAATTCCTGGATCCTTGCACGTCTTGAAGAGGAGATCAGTATCATAGTTCACTGTGGCTTCCAAATGTTCTTGGTAAAGAGCTGGAAGGTTAGGGAGCCATTCACTCTCTGGGCTTTAGTTTCCTAGGTTTTAAATAGGCATTAAAACAAAACAAAACTGGGGCACCTGGGTGGCTCAGTTAGTTGGTTAAGCATGGGACTCTTGGTTTCGGCTTAGGTCATGATCTCTCGGTTTCGAGATGTTTGAGCCCCTCATAGGGCTCTGCACTGACAGTGCAGAGACTGCTTGAGGTACTGTCTCCCTCTCTCTCTGCCCCTCCCCTACTCACACTGTCTCTGTCTCTCTCAGGACAAATAAACATAAAAAAAAAAAAAACAAAAAAAACTACTTCTCAAAGAATTAAAGACAGAACTTCCACAGGGAACCTGATCATAGAATGTGAGATAACACATCTAAAACCTCTAAAATAGGAACTTTAATCAGGATGGTCTGGTTCAAACTGCAAGGAATCTTAAATGCCACTTAAGAATGTCAGACAAAATGCTTCACCAGTTCAAAGCGGGGGATGATTTGTTTCTCCCTGGAGCCCCCTGTTGGATGTGTTTGGAGAAATTGTGCCATGGCAGTAAAAATCAAAAGACAAACCTGGCCTTTTTCCTGGAGGCGTGCCCTAGAGAGCCCCCTTCATGATTTTTTTCCTGGGAGGAAAGAGAAAAAGAAGTTCATGGAGAATTAAAACCTCACTCTTGTCTTTTGATAAAGACATTTAGCAAGAATCATCAATAGTTCCACAAGCATTAGTCACTGAGGGATCTAAATCACTGAAGAACAGAAAAGCCTGCTGATACAAGTTTCCTGTCAGGAATAATTTCGACTGACCAATCTGGCTGTTCCGCTCAATGTGGCCATCAGTTCTCAAAGATGTAAACTTCTAGACGGGTGTTTAGGTCACGCATTTGTCATGCATTTGTCTATTTCATGTAATAAGAAAGAGACAACAAGCTCCTAAAGAGCAAGAATTGTGTTTCCCTGGCATAGGTTCTAAATACGTAAGCAAGTAAATAAATGCCAGCAAAAACCTATGAAAAGATTGATAAAATTCTATTTTTACAATTTTTAAGGACGAGGAATGTGGCAAGAATGAAATGGAATAAAAAGAAGAAGTGAAGCCATTAATTTATTATGTTATTTGACATAATTTGAAGATAAAGCAAATATGCCTAGAAGGCAGAGCCTGAGAAATCTGTAGGGGAATGGAGACTTATCACCCAGATTCTGCCTTATCTCTGGCCTTAGTGTTAAAACCACGTGTTTCCTTATTGCTCACATCAGTTATCTATTATTTGTGGTTAAAAGCATCATAACTGGTTCAACATCAATGTATTTACTTCAGTCTTTTTATAGCCAGAAATGCATTTGTCTCCTATTCCAGACACTCCTTGTTATGTTGGAAAATCTGCAAAGTCCATATTAGTCATCAGATGGTTCTCCCCCGCCACCCCCATCTCCACTTTTCTTTATTTTTTTTCTTCTTTTCCTCCTCTCTGAGGGTAGAATCTTTTTTTATTTTTTTAATGTTTATTTATTTATTTATTTATTTTTTGAGAGAGAGAGAGAGAGACAGAGAGAGACAGAGTGTGAGTAGGGAGGGGCAGAGAGAGAGGGAGACACAGAATCTGAAGCAGGCTCCAGACTCCAAGATGTCAGCACAGAGCCCAAAGTGGGGCTTGAACTCCCAGACTACAAGATCATGACCTGAGCCGAAGTTGGACACTTGACTGACTGAGCCACTCAGGCGCCCCAAAAGGGAATGGGATAGTTCATAGTTATGGGATTGTTTTCCAGAGGATGTTAACTCAGTCTTTAGAAATACTGTTGAAATATTGCTACTTAGACACAGAAAGCATCTCTCTAGTGGCTGGGAAATTGCATGCACTCCAGAGCAAGACTTTTATTTCCTCCTGGACAATGATAGAGACCCTCTATCCTTATCTTCTTCCTTACTGCTGTTTATGTAAACCATCAGGGTTGAAAAGAAATAGAACATGAGCCTCAAATGCAAGCAGGAATTTTCTAGTAGCCATATTTTAAAAAGTAAAGAGAGGGGCGCCTGGGTGGTGCAGTCGGTTAAGCGTCCGACTTCAGCCGGGTCACGATCTCGCGGTCCGTGATGATCTCGCGGTCCGTGAGTTCGAGCCCCGCGTCAGGCTCTGGGCTGATGGCTCGGAGCCTGGAGGCTGTTTCCGATTCTGTGTCTCCCTCTCTCTCTGCCCCTCCCCCGTTCATGCTCTGTCTCTCTCTCTCCCAAAAATAAATAAACGTTGAAAAAAAAATTAAAAAAAAAATAAAAAGTAAAGAGAAACAGGTGAAATTAAATTAAATGACATATTTTTAATCCAATATATCTAAAATATAATTTCAACATGTAGTCAGTATAAAATCATTTTTAATATAAAACTATTAATGTATTTTACATCCTTATTTTTGTACTAAGACTTCAAAAATCTTTGTTATTCTATGTTTCTAGCACTGCTCAATTTGGGCTAGTCACGTTTCAAGTGCCCAGCCGTGCAGTTGTAGCTGGACACAAATCTCTACTTCTGTTACAGCCTACGACCCATAGACACATAACATCTGATAGGTAACTGCTTTGCCTTGTTATTGCAATCATCATCAAACTAATGTCATTCTATCCTTTTATCTGATTGAATTCAATCTCATGTGTATCATAGTTTCTGATATTAACTTAACAAGACAGTCTTCCTGATAGGTCTAAGGGAGGCCATTTCTCTTTACCCAAGGATTTCCTTATTATATAATAGATAAGATTATATATATAATAGATTATATATTATCTATTATATATATTAATATAATAGATAATATATAATAAATATATATAATATATATAGATTATATATACTAGATTATACATATATAATATATATAATAGATTATACATAATTATATATGTATATAATATATGTGTATAGAGAGAATATATTCTCTATTTTGAAAAGTGACTGAATGTTAGTTTACAGCTATTACATGGATGCATTGTAATTCATCCTAGGAACTCTACTTTTAAACTATGAATTGACCAAAAGTAAATATGTAGAAAGTATCTGTTTATTCATGGTAAACAGAGTAACTAATGCAGCAAACAGATACTCACACCAAAAGCAAAACTTTGCTCTGTTGGCCTTTTGATGAAAAAGTGTTTTTATCTGATTAGTTGCATTCTATCTTGGGCAATAGATTAACTGAGTGTCCAAGAGACAGTGTATCACAGTGAAAAGAGCATGCCCATCAGACATACCACTTGGGTCTATTGCTTCCTAGCTGTGCAACATTGGGCATATTTGTTAACTTCTCTTACCCTCAGTTTCTTCACTTACAGAAAGAGCATGCTATGCTGCATAGCACGCTATGACAGACACAGTTAATTTTATATCAATATCCATTCTTTCTTTATCAGCCAAGACTCCTCGAACGTTAGCTAGACACCAGGATACCCAAAATGAAGTCCACATTTCCAGTCTCTCTTGCAGTTAGATATGTTTATGTGATAAATTTCTGCCCCAAGAGATAAAAATGGAGGTGGTATCTACAACTTCCAGGAAGTTTCCCTAAGAGAAGAGGGAGATCTTCCTTGTGTCCCCCCCCCCCCCCGCCCCTTCTGTAGGCTGGGATTCAGACACAGCAGGTGGAATTGAATCAGTTGTCTTGAAAAATGAGATGTAAGCGGCTTGTGAAGCAGAGCAGAGCAAGAGCAGGAACCTAGGTCACTTACGATTATGAAATAGCCACAAATGCCCTAGATCATTTGCCCAGGCTCTTTGAGAAGAAAAAAACACATATTTCTATTTTGTTTAAGGTATTGTTATTTATTTTCTGTAACGTGCTGCTGAACCCAAGACATGCTTGATTCCTAGGGCTGTTTTTAAAGATTAAATGGGATAGTATATGTCAAGAACTTTATAGAGTTCCTGACACAGGGGAGTTATTAGGATAAAATAGCTCCATAAGAGTCATTCTAAGGGTCAAATGAAAAATATAAGGAAATATGCTTTTTAATCTGTAAATCTAAAAATCACTGTATAAGTGTTGGTCATAATTATCATCATTAAATTATGATAAAGAATTAGCTAACTGCCAGCACACTCTACTTGGATCAATGTATCTAGGCCAATAAAAACAAACAAACAGACACAGACTTCATTACTTTTGTTAGGTTTACTTAGTTTTAGCCAATTGTGAATGTTTAGAGGCTTGCATTTTATTGATGCTTTAAAACTTTGATGCAATACTCATTTGAGTAATATAAAGAAAATATCTAGAACCCAACAAAACTAAAGTATCTTTTATTCACTTAATTTAACCTTTAGAAAGTTCTCCATTACAAGAATCAACTAATACTTGTAGTTAAAATCAATTACAATTACAAAGACTTGAGTAGAGTCCATCCCCTTCCTTCTCTTCCCCACCCCATTCTTTAGAATTAACTATATTAACAGTTTAATTCAAAATTCCTTGTGAATAATTTTTTTTTTGTATGGTGATATACACATTTTCTCTTTACAAAATAAATGCAATCATTCTTGCAGGAAGTTTAAAATTACAGAAAAGAAACTTTTGCAACAGCTTTTGGGTTTTGTGTCATTTTGTTTTCCGTTTTAAAATATCCCTTGAACATCTTTTCCTGTCAGTACATATCCACCTTTCTCATTTTTAAACACCTTCTAGGGAGTCATTTAAATTTCATTTTACTAACTAATTATTGTAAAATTATTTATGAAACAAAGGAGAGTGCCCTTGAAAGAAAATAATAGTAGGTTGCAATTCTGAACATTGTGAGGATTTCATTAGATAATTCAGTAGAGTGCTTAGTAAAAAGTCTGCACATAGTGAACGATTAATAGGTATAAATATTAGCCATTTTGATAATGATAGTAATAATAATTAAAGTTGACCATTTCTCTGAGCTCAATCTCAATAAATTGCTATGGTCAAAGTAGTGGTTTCTTATCCCCTATATCTATAAAACGTTACTCAATATATATAATATTCCTCATACTTTCATTCTGGACCCTACTTGGGCTTTGTCATATGGTGGAAGTGGGTGTCATGTTCTGGAGGACTGTCAGACTCAGGTTGGTTCTCTCCAGGATCTGATCAGCCCTTGACTATCCAGATCAGTGCCAAATCTGAACAAAAAAATATGGTCCACCCAACAGCCATCTGTTGAAGCAGCAAAGAAGGCATTTAGTTTCTAGGGCATTGGGGAACCTAAATGATCCCTTGTCTGAACAAGAGATGCCTGCTGGGTTGAGCCTTTGGGACCAGTGGGGATTAAATGGGCCTAATGACTCCTGAATAGCTACCAAGCAACCAACCTGCCATGAGGAGATGAATCACAGGGTGCAGTGGGTAGCAAGTCCCTTGGAGGAGCCAGCTGGGGGTATCTGCTCCCAGGAAGGGGACTGGCTGATGTGGACTAATGGCTCTGGGGCAGAGGGAGAAGGCTATGACAGGAGCTATCACTCAGAAGGGGCAAATGGCAAATTCAACTTGATAGATGGTAGCCTTCACCTTGTAAATCTGATAATTTTGCCATTCCCCAAATGCCTAAAGTGTAATTATTCCAGAGGCTGGGAAAAAAAAAAAAAAAAAAAGACTGAATAAGGGAGAAATGAAATCAACTTATTTTATAAAAACACACAATTCTGCTTTTAATAATGTTATGTAGCCAGGTAAATAATATTAAAAATAAATCTAAGAGCACCTCAAAAACTGGAATGTTCAGGAGTTTTACATGTATCTGAGGTTGGTAGTATCCTTTTCCAGAACATTTCTGATTTCTTGTGAAACTGGAGGCTTGAGTGGTTATAAGTGGATCAGAAGTGACACTGGATTCAGTACCATCATATACTTTTTTGCTCTGTACAAGAGCATTTGAGGCCCTGAAATCCATCCCTCACTGCTTTTGAAAAAACTCTGAGTCTTAAAGGAATGCCTTTCTATAGTGCATCCACCAGGAGTGGGAGCCTTATGATAATCCCCACAAAGTCTTGGCTGGTGGAGGTCTTGCCTTGACTGGCTGAGAGACCTAGGTTTGGATCTCAGCGGAAGAAGTGCTTTCCAGAACCATCGTTCCTGTTTACATAAAGCCATTCTCAAACCTATAAGCTCATAGAATCATGGAATTTAGAACCTGTTAAATATCCTAGAAATGACAAACTTGAACTCATTTTATAGATGAGATAACTGAACCATCAAGAAGTAAAGAGTTTTACCCAAGTTTAGATAGCTAATAATCTTATTCAACAACATAATATAATCTTTTATGAGTTCGTTCATAGTCCCATTTTTACTAGTGTATCACTAAAACTTTACTGCGAATTTTTTGAGGTTTAAGCTGTAATTTCAAGCAGACAGGTTAAATTAAGGGCAATTCTGCTTGCTGTTTAGGTCATAAAAAATGTTGGTTCTCAGTATAGACTTCCATATTTGACTACTTTACTACTCTTCTAGGTTTTCAGTTAAAATGTGTGGTCATTTCCTCTGATAAATCTTTCCCTTCCTCTCCAGCATAGGTTGGGTATCCCTTCCATATGACTGCCCATCACTTTAATTTGTCTCTGATAACATTTGTGACATTATATTATAGTTGCAATTTATACTTTGATTCCCCCAAACCTGTAAGCTCTGTGAGATGTAGGATCTAAATAGGCATTAGAAGTACAAATAAATGTAAAGAATTAAATAGTTAAAAAGTTTATAAAATTTACAATTACAGTTTAGAATTTATAATTACAAAAATTAATTTACAAAGTTTTAAGATCTCCAAGTAAGGAGGACAGAACATAACATGCCTTAGCAGAGTTCTCTGTCTTTGCCTTTATGTGTCTGTTTACAAGTGGGGCGTTGGAGGTTTGTGGCAGACACCATACAAGGGAACCCCCATGATTCCCGCCTCCTGTCTCCCTTCCTTTCTTTCTTCCTTCCCCCTAATGGAGGGCTAGTTATTTGTATAGCATTAGTAAAACTGGGCCTATGTGTGTATCATTAGTATGATACATTAGTAAAAATGGGACTATGAACAAATAACTACATAAAGGTTCACACCTTTCTGCAATTCTCTCCCCTTGCACGTGACCAAGACCTTTGACCATCTTCTAACCAATGAATATGGTAGCAGTAATGAGATGTCACTCTTGAGATTATCTTACCTTCTAGAAGACTGTCTTGCAGGCAGACTACTCTAGAGGCGTCCTTGCTGGCCGGGAGAGGTAAGCCATGGGAAAGCCCACGTGGTAAGGAGCAGTAGGCAGCCTCTAGGAAAGGGGGTGGCGGCTAGGAACTGAAGGCAACCTCTAGCTGACACTCAACAAGAAGCTAGGGTCTTCAGTCCACTGCAAGGAAATGAGTTCTGCCAACGACCTGAACGAACTAGGAAGCAGATTCCTCCCTAGTTAAGCCTCCAGATTAGAATACGACCCAGCTGGTACCTTGCTTGCAGCTGTGTACGACCTTAAGCAAAAGACCCAACTAGGTCAGGCACAGACTCCAGACTCACAGAATTTGTGAGATAATAAATGGGCGCTGTCTTAAGCCACTAAGTTTGTGGTAATTCATCACACAGCAAGAGAGAACTAATATAAGGTGTTAGGTTATAAAGATGCTACATAAATAACTAGCCCTCCATTAGAAGGAAGAAAGGAAGGAAAGGAGAAAGGAATACAGCTTCAGTTAAAGTTTCCAGATTTTTTAAAGGACTTATTTGGTCATTTTAAAATCAGTTCGAAAACATTAAAAGGAGTTATCTTAAAAGGTTTTAAGAAAACAGCATACAAAAAATATTTATGTGACCTGCAAGGTTTAGATTTGGGTGAATTCTATGAACATATGGGACCAAAAAAGATCTTAAGAAGATAGGTGATCTGTTTTTACTTCAGGTAAAGTTTTCCCCAAACCTTCCCAAACGTACAATGACAATGATGATGACGATGTGAATATTACCATCTTCTACTTACCGAGTTCCTCATATACATCACACAGAATAGGAAGCACTGACTTTATGGAGCACTTACAATTGCCCATGTACTGTATGATGAACTTTAGGTAAATAACCCTATATTAAATAACAATAAGCCTTTCACAGTAAGACACAAGTATTGCTTTCCCCCATTTTACACACATCTGTGCACTCACATGCTTGGTATGCACGCAAAAAGAGACACAGAGAAAAAGTGCTTTGCTCCAAGTCAATCAGCAATTAAGTTGTGAAACTGTGATTCAAATACATAATTAACAGTTCCCACTACTGGAAATTTCCACAAACAATCAGATTTCCAATTTTCATGCCATATTTTAAGCCCAAGGATGTTACATAGGCAACCATCCTGATTTAGTCCTGTCATCTGATATTCAAAAAACAATGAATATGCTACAGAGTGAAACAAGTTTAAAAACTGGGAAAAGATGTGAAAAAGGCAATTCACAGAAAAGAACTGCAAATGGCTCATAAGTATACAGTAAAGTGGTCACCCTCACTAGCAGTCAGAGAAACAAATCAAAATGAGAAGTCCCTTTATATTCATCACGTTGGTAAAAACTAAAAACTTCAATAATACCAAGTGTTGGTAAGTCTTGGGAACCTTTGTACAAGGCTATTGGCTAACTAGAACTGATGAGATCAATTTGCAATATTTGGAGAGATTCACCATGTATATTTTGAAAACCTAACAAAGTGTCAACTCCCTATTTTATAGAAGCTGGATGCAGGTGTCAACCTAGATCTGTTATTGAAGGACTGGATAATTAAAAGTGTTGGATGCCTCCTGTGAAATAACATGTAGTGGTTAGAAGCTATGAATTAGTATGTATAACATCATCTTAAAGATAAGGCATTGAATGAATAAAAAGTATAGGAGAGAGTAAAGAATTAAATCTACTGTATAGGAACACTTCTGAATATTAAGATGTGCATACAGGGGTGCCTGGATGACACATTTGGTTAAGCATCTGACTCTTGATTTTGGCTCAAGTCATGATCTTACAGTTGTGAGATCGAGCTCTGTGTTGTGCTCTGCTCTGGGCATGGAGACTGCTTAAGATTCTCTCCCCACCTCTCTCTCTGCCCTTACCCCTGCTCCTTCTCTCTCTCTCTCTCAAAAAGAAAAAAAAATCCATACATATAATCAGTTTATGTATTTTTAATTTTTTTTTAATGTTCATATTTTGAGAGAGACAGACAGAGCATGAGCAGGGGAGGGTCAGAGAAAGAGGGAGACACAGAATCTGAAGCAGGCTCCAGGCTCTGAGCTGTCAGCACAGAGCCTGACACAAGGCTCAAACTCATAAACTGTGACATCATGAGCTGAGCTGAAGCTGGATGCCCAACCGACTGAGCCCAGTGTATGTATTTTTAAAGAACATTTACAATAACCTACATCAAACTCATTAAAAATGGCTGCGTGTAGGCGAGGGAAAGATAGATGACGTGGGGGCAGGGGGTAGATGGATAGGGAATAGATTAAAAGAAAAAACATATGAAAGAAAAAAAGGTGGGGTCTTGACCGGACTAATAATTGTTCATTATGGACTAAAAGTATGATTAACACATCCTTCAGCATTTGAGGTCCCCCAAAAGACAACTAAAAATGCTGTGGAATGAAACTTTATTCTTATAGGCTGAAGACCTTACACTGACCTGAGATATTTGAATTTAAAAATGGATACCCAACGTTTTACTGGGGAGAAGAGCCACATAAGGATAATACACTCTCAAATGCTGAAGAGAATAGAGAGATTTTTTTTTCTAAAAATAAAGTGGGTAATTTCTTAGATTTGTACTTGGAGAAAATACAATGACAAATGTTTTGGCAAGGTGTTAGAACTTGTGCATTAGTCTTGTCTTAATGGAAGAGAATCTGTTTGAAATCATTACATTTGAGCAGAGCAATCTTGTAGTAGATAATGTTGTATCTATGTATAAACAGCCAAAAGAGACTTTAAGCCTGGGTTTCATGGTGCATTCCACTTATACTCTCTAGTCAAGGACTGTGGGATCTCCATCCTCAGGTCTTTGTTAACACCCAGCTCAACAAGGCAGGGCATACCAATGGTGTGTGTGTGTGTGTGTGTGTGTGTGTGTGTGTGTGGTGTGCATACACATATTATTCCAGTCAATCTGATTTCACAAGGAAGAAATTACAAGGAATAGCTGCTGTGTGCCTTTTCTTTTCTTTTTTTTGTTTTTTTGTTTTAGTTTTTGTTTCTTTTTTTTTTTTTTTTGATGTATGCCTTTTCCAAACCATTACACATATTTGACATTGTTTAGACATGTGGTTAAGAATACATTTACCATCTAGTGTTTTAGAACTCAAACAGGAAGTTAGAAATTATAAATGAATGAAGCAAGAAATAGACAAATGGAAGCAAGGCGAACAAAACAGAAAATACAAGGCACATACCTCTGCTGTAAATACAATTATCACTTGGCTACAAATTTGAGGGAGTATGTCCTACAGTAAATGTTATCACTTGGTTGAAAATGATTTTTGCCTATTTTGAAAGGTAGCAGATAGATGGAGGAAAAAGAAAAAACTAAGGTGAGTAAGAAATTATTCCATTTAATGATACAGAGAAGATTATCATGGCCCTTGTGCAAGGATGACATGCAAATTCGTGACATGTTCCATATTAAAAAAAGGGGGGGGATTTACTTCATTTATCTATACCTTTGGGGAATGGTGTTTTATGTAAGTGATCCATCACTTAACCCTATGACTACTTCTTTTTAGTTCACCCACCTCATTTTCTTAAATCTAAACACTTTCTGTAGAATTCTCTAGTTTGTACAGTGAATAGAAATTAATGATATAACTTTAAGCATAGGATCACTAGATCAACTATTTTATTATGACAAAAGGCAGTAATGTGTACAGAGGCCATTGGGGTGTAAAGGCTTAGCATTATACAAATAGCCCTGAACTTCCACGTGTTTACAAACCCAGTCTGCCTTTTATTAGTGTCTTCCTTCTCAATTTCCTGTCATTTCTTTCCGCCATGATTGTTTTAGCTGTTCCACCCTTTGTTGGCTATCCCCGTGCCTACCACATTCACATCCTCTCCCACTGGAAAAGGATCCATGGACTTTGTGACAACCATGGGGAGTAGTTGTTTTCTCCTTATTTCCTGGTGTGTGTATCCAACTCAAACACCTAAGAGACATTCTAAAAGTGTGGTGGATCTAGATTAGAAAATCTTTTCTGATTGAAATTATTTTAAATGAAACAGTCATGATTTTTATTAGGATTTTCCTGTTTACTAATAGATAAATGTGTCCCATTTGGAGTTTATAGTTCATTTTTTTCCACAAGGCGATCAACCAAGACACCAGATAAAATTTTATCAGTACCTATTTTATTGTGCTGCTCCTGCATTTTACTAGTGAAGTTCAAAGTAAGTTTTTTTTTCTTTGCTGTCTTCTGCTTACTCCAAAAATTTCCAGAGGCTAATAAAATCTGAATCTTAATAAGGTCTTAGCTATAGTAACAGCAAAATTTAGCATAGCTGAAGAGATATGAATACAATTTCCCAGGCTTTTTTCTCATTAAAATGCTACTCTTCAGACACATAGAGTAAAACTCATGAATGAAACTATGTCTATATACTTAGCAGTAGAACTGTAACAAAATTTCAGTTAGCAATTTTTCACTGGAGGTCCTTTGAGGCTGAGCTTTTAGCACTGGCGGACAGTACATAAACTACGACCTACAAATGTAAGCCTTTCAGACACTAATACCATGCCCTGTTCATAGTAGGTACTTTAAAAATAGTAGAGCACCATTTCTCTTTCTTTAACTAGGAAACATTTCAATGTTAAAGTAACCTTAACTAGGAAACATTTCAATCTCATTTCTCAGAATGCAAACAAAAAAATAACAATAACCACTTGGCCCTACTGGGTCAGGATGAAAGATTTACCTGACCACCCGGGCTGGTTACAGAAGCTCAGCAGTAAAACAATTTCCGAGTTGGTCTACATTCTTCCAAACTAGAGGCTTCCTTAACCATGAGACACCACCCCTCCTTGCAGGACTATCATGGCTAGAGTTGAAGAAGGGTTGGGTGATCTGGGCTGTGCATCATGTCATGCAATGGCCATCAGAACAGCATGCGGACAACTGAATGCCCACGTGAATAATTCTCAGTGTGCAAGCACAGAGTGCACACAGGACAGCAACACTTAAAAGGTCTAAAAGCATAAACTGCAATATGCTAGACTGCCACAGTCACACTCCAATTCAGTAATGTCTTCAATCAGTATTAATGAAAGGTGCTTTTTCAGGGGTTTACAGGTTATTTTCCTGAAGGGAATGAAACGTGCTAGAAGATCATCTTCTAATTCCTATCTTTGTTTCTGTAATACTATTAAATAATCACATACAGTCAACTCTAATGCCCTACTGAGACAATACTTCTGTGTAAATATAACATTTTCAGTACATCCTCAAGTCACAGATATGATACATCACAAATTTACATGTAATGCATTGTCCCCAAAGAAAGAACTCCATTCCTTAAAAAGTGGCAAAGCATTTAGGCATATTTCTGAGCAGTAACATTCAAATCAAGATTACCAACAAGTGATAGGTGACAATTTTCAATGAAGAAAGCTGTAGAAGATAATTGAATCAGTTTACCATTTGTAGCAGAAAAAATAATCCATATTAGATGTATTCTGTGATACTTTAAAAACTTCTCAATACTGACAAATGAAAAAAAATGAATGTGTATGTAGCTAATTTTTTCTTCTAATATACATATACATATAAATTATAAGAACTATCATGGCAATCAAAAATTTTGTGTAACTTTTGGGGCCCCTGGGTGGCTCAGTCAGTTAAGTGGCCGACTTCAGGTCAGGTTATGATCTTGCAGTTTGTGGGTTCCAGCCCCGCATGGAGCTCTGTGCTGACAGCTCAGAGCCCGCTTCAGATTCTGTGTCTCCCTCTCTCTCTGTCCCTCCCTCACTCATACTCTGTTTCTCTCTGTCTCTCAAAAAATGAATAAAAATGTTAAAAAAATAAAAAAAGTTTTATGCAATTTTTAAGTCTGATTTAAGAATGTCTAGTGGAAAGCCCCTTTTAAAATAATATGACAATAATTAAAACATTTACAGTTCACTAAATTTAAGAATATTCTCTTACTTGGGGCGCCTGAGTGGCTCAGTCGCCTAAGCGGCCGACTTTGGCTCAGGTCATGATCTCACGGTCTGTGAGTTTGAGCCCCGCGTAGGGCTCTGTGCTGACAGCTCGGAGCCTGGAGCTTGCTTCGGATTCTGTGTCTCCCTCTCTCTGACCCTCCCCCGTTCATGCTCTGTCTCTCTCTGTCTCAAAAATAAATAAACGTTAAAAAAAAAAATTAAAAAAAAAGAATATTCTTTTACTTTCCACCTTAAAGGTCAACAATTAACCCATGTTATTATAATTTATTTTGTAATTTTCCTCAATTTAATAATTACAAGATTAAATTATCTGCAACTTGTCTTAAAATTCTGGGATTCAAAATTCTTTCTAGGTTTCTGAAAATATTAGTACTTTTTCCTCTGTGTAAGTGGAGCTACTATTATTTTTTGGTGTGGAGGAGTTGCTTTAAAAAAAATACTGAGCGGGCATTCAGTTACACACTATTTTAGTTTAAAATGGGAGGGGATGGCTGTGGAAAATACTCACGAAAAGATACCTGTCAGGCAGACTCTTCAATTCATTCATTTTATATTTTCTTTCTTTTTTCCTCCTTAATGAATGAGAGGAAAATGCATCTTTGGCATTCCAAGGAAGTGATTCTGAAGTGTAATCTCCATCAGATCATCTAGAAGAACAAATGTCCAGTGACATGGTATTAAAGGCAGCACATAAGGTTGTTCCAAAGACCAGCTGAAAGCCTGAGACCCCGTCAGTAGCCATGACTGAAGCTCATCATGTTTGGACACTGCAGCTGAAACCTCCAGACTTACTGAGCAACAATGAAGATATTGTACAATCAGCTAGGATTACAGTGAAGAAAAACAAAATGCTCTCAGATCATAACAGAAGTGATTATCACGAGGAAAGAGAAGTGACTGTTGGATTTAAAAGGCAACCAGAGCAAAATAAAAACAAAAGCAAATACAGAACATTAGCACCCTACCCCAGAGGATGTTAAAATCACAAAGAAAAATTTCCAAAGGAATTATAATAAGCTCACACATGAAAAAGCACTTACACAATCCATTGTAGGATGTACACTTTGCTAAATGATCTGCAAAATTAGAAAAAGAAACTGATTCATTGTAGAGGTGCATTATCTAAAAGTACACAGTGTCCAGAAATTCTATTGCTTCTTTCATCAGAATCAATGTGAGGCTTGCACTAGTAAAGACGGTGAAGTTATTTTATAAGAGGAGGAGGAGGAGGAGGAGGAAGGGGAAGAACAGGAGGAGGAAGGGAAGGGAGGGGGAAAGAAAGCTAGAGAACCAGTATCAAGTCAAGAAACAAAAGGGGTGGAGAGGGCTTATTGGAATATAATAAAGTGCCTTCTTTTTCTTTCAGCTAATATATAGTGTTAAAAATTTCCAGTTCTCCTGAAAAGAGATTTCTACAAATAATGCACCCTTTACATACCATTCAACAGCTGTTGTTGAAATTTGGCTCATGAAAAGGTTGCCAGAGGGGATGGACATGGGGGGCGGGGGATGGGCAAAGTGGGCGAAGGGGAGCAGGAGGGGCAGGCTTCCAATTATGGAATGAAGAACTCATGGTGCTAAAAGTTACAGCGTAGGGAATACAGTCAATGGCATTGTAACAGTGTTGTAGGGTGACAGATGGCAGCTACACTTGTGGTGAGCATAGTGTAGACTTGTCCAATCACTATGTTGCACACCTGAAGCTAATGTAACATGGCCAACTATTTTTCAGGTAAAAACAAAACCAAAAAGCTGCAGTTACATCTTTCATCAGACAAATGACACTAGGCACATCAACTAGTTATGCAATATTTTGCCACTGTTTTGTTTCATGTATACTTTTGTCAACGGTGTGTGATGGCTGTTCTTGTCCTTTTATGTCCCAATACACCTGATGTAAATATTAGTCTATCAGTAATAGGGATCACTCGACTAATCATGAATGCTTTCATAGGAGATGATGCTAAGTAGTAGAATTTTTCTCCAGTGGGGAGATGAGAAGGGACTCCAGCTTTAAACACCTTGCTCGGGAGATTCTTATAGGATACCCACGGGTTGTAAAGTGCTTCCCTTTTTGAGAATCACTAATCTTCTCAAAGGTTATAAACCTCTTCCCCCTTTGAGAATAACTGATCTTTGGAATGAAGATAAGGAATTTATATATTTTCTCCATGCCAGGTTAACAAGCTTCTAGAACATGGTCTGTATATGTTGGATTCAGCAAGGGCATTCACTAACCCACATTTGGGAGGGCTTGCACTTTTATTTTTTCTTGTAGCAATGAAAGATTTATGCCTATCCATCACATTGTTGTGATTGCCACCAGAAGAAAGTTGTCTGGGGTTAAGGGTATAGACAGGCCATGGGATAGATGAAGTTTCACTTTGGCTTATCTGCTCAGCCATTCAAACCAACACTAAGAAACCATAGATCAAAGTCACATGTTCACAGTAATATTAATGGCAACCTCACGTCTAAGTAAATTATCTGGTCCTTTCACTCAGATGTTTGGATCTTAGGAAGATGAAGGAAGAGGTCAGGCAAGTCTTGACAACATTCACTAGCACCTGAAACAATTAGCTTTAGTAGCCACATACATCTTTAAGTGCTTTGTAACTATTTTTCTATCCCAATGATTGAAAACAACTGTATAAAAAAGTTATCTCCTTATAGATGGGCATTGCATCGCCAGTGGTTTCTGTAGTGGGCACCATCTCCCTCTTCAAGATCAAAGCATTCCTTCCCCCAGCTGCCAGGTTGTGACTGCAGATGGTTCACAGCTAAGCCCCTTTTTTTAGGAATTATCCTTGGCCCAAGATTATATCCCCTACTGGAGTGGGGGAAGGACAGCCTGCACACAATGCAGGGCCAAGAGGTGGGTGGAGGAAGTGAGGAACTGGCCTTGGTGCTCAATTTAAAGGGGGGCCAAAAACTCAGTAACCAAGATAAATAATATTTCAATGCACTAGTTTTTTTAAAATAAAAAATGTAGGCTCAGTCGGTTGGGTGTCCGACTTTGGCTCAGGTCATGATCTCACAGTTTGTGAGTTTGAGCCTCGCGTTGGGTTCTGTGCTGACAGCTCAGAGCCTGGAGCCTGCTTCGGATTCTGTTTCCCCCTCTCCCTCCGCCCCTCCCCCGCTTGTGCTCTGTCTCTGTCTCTGTCTCTCTCTCTCTAAAAAATAAATACATGTAAAAAAAATAAAAAATGTAAAGAATCCATGATGATCAAATATCACAATTGTAAATAAAGACAGCATCAATAATAACCAATTTTTCTTTTTTGCCTGAGGCTTCAATATGGCTCCACACAGCACTCTTACTGATCCTATCTTAATTTATTATGTTCAATATTTTGTTCATTGTGGATGTTGTATTAATTTAGATTTTGTTAAAATAGTGCATAAAAATATTTATCATGGTAACTGAGGGTTTTGGCATCCCTAAATTTTGTCCTTGAGTGGAGTGCCTCCCTTACCTCACCCAAGTCCCAACTCTGGAAGGTGGTACTATTGCTTGGCTCATTTGCCCTCCAGAGGGACAATGTTGAAAGGCCATCCCAACAACAGAGTACCTGCAGGATTGGTTGTGACTTCCTTTCTTGTGACTTCATCACATCCCAGTCCTGCTTCCTACACTCCCTTTTAGTTTTATTCCCAAGAACACCAGCAGACAAGTCTCTGTCTCTGTGTTTCCCCTAAGACATCCCCATAGAAGAGGTGAAAAATGAAACTCAGAGAAGCTGTGGGACTTGCCCAGGTTCTCAGCCTTCCTAAGTGGTAGAGATGAGAACCCACGTAGGTCTAACTTGAAGCCAGTGTTCTTTGTAACACCGGAATTTGGGTTGATAGTCAAATAATCCAAAGGTTAAACCCAGATATCAATAATCCCCATGCATGTACCTAATAGTAGACTGGAAATCAGGTTCTCTGGTTTCCAGGAGGTAAGCCTCTGATTATGTTAGACCCTACAGCAGACAGATTAATGTCCACCCCGCCTCCCCAACAAAGATATCTACATCCTAATCCCCAGGACCTATGAATATATTAACTGACATTAACAAATGGATTTTTCAGATGTGATTAAGTTAAGGACCTTGAGATGGGAAAATTATATACACTGCTTTTCCAGGTGGGCACAATATAATCACAAGGGTCCTTTTTAGGGAAAGAGGGAGATGTGATGATGGAAGCAGAAGTCAGAGGGGTGTCACCATGAGCCAAAGAATGCAATCATCCTCTAGAATCTGGAAAAGTCAAGGAATAGATTCTCCCCGAGAGCCTCCAAAAGAAACAGTCCTACTGCCACCTTGATTTTAGCTCCATAAGCTCCATTTGGACTTCGGACCTCCAGAAGTATAAGAAAATAAGTTTGTGTTATTTGAAGCCACCCAGTTTGTGGTAATTTGTTACAGCAGCAACAGGAAAGCAATACAGAATCCAAAGGCAGCATCTTTGCCCTGATATCATGGCACCATTCACATCACTCAGAATTAGAATGAATCCCTAACAAAAATCAGACAGAATCAGCAGAGGAATTTAACGATGACCTCTCAGTTGTGTTATATTAAAAAAAAATCTCTTTTAAATAACTTGGATGTGTGGAAGGATTGACGATCTTGTTCTGGCTCCAGATGGTCATGTTCTCCTAATGACAGATGGAAGTCCAGAACAGGCAGGCTCATCTACGTGGAAGGAGGAGAGAAATGATTAAGAAGGCCAGCAAGATCCAAGAACTCTTTAAAGCCTGTTTTTTACTTTCCAGATTCTTCATTAATTCTCTTTGAATTGCAAACATTGTATTACTAATATTTTATAATGGGACAAACTACTCTGTTTTTTTCTTCTCTTTCCTTGCTGCACTTGAAGAATTTAGAGTTTAAGCTTCTCTGGCACTTATGCAAAAATAGACATTCTGGTTGTTATTCTTGTTGTTGATTAGATATTGGGACTGATGCGCCATCAATTTCCTCATAAAAAGGCTGAGTAATGACAAAGTTTGTTTTTAAAGGTTGGTTATAAGAAAGAGGACAAAATACTTTGGCTAGAAGCCAAAACAAGAGAATTGGGGACATCAAGGAAATATCTTGAACAGAAAGAGAACACAGTAGCAGGGCTTCACTCCAGGCAAGAAAGGAGTTCTATCTTTTGGACATACAAGAAGAAGAGAAAGTACCGCGTGTATGTGAATTAGAGGTGGGACAGGGAGGAAAAGGGGCAAGGGGAGGTGACTATACCTAAGCAGATGGGACCTCAAGCAACCTTGCAAAAATACTCTTACCTCCACTGTGTGCCAGCAGGATGTAGTTCCATGGCCAGTCACCTCCTCGGAGCGGAGTCATCATTGGGAAGTGGTAGCTTTTATCCAAACAAGCATCTCCTACCTCTGCAGGCTCAGTTATCTGTACTTGCCTTCTGCTTCTCCTGAAGATGTCCCTTCATCAGCTAGCATCTTGTTTGAGGCCTCTCTGAAGAAATGATGCTTATCCATTTCCTTAAATTTTTCTTGGTTTCTGCCTGACTTACTCTTACCCCACACTGCCTCAAGCATAATGAGAGCCCAAGAAAAGTGGGGTGGAGTCCTGGAAACTTAATGGAATGGCATAAACAAACAAACAAACAAACAAACAAAAACTAAGCTAAATAGAACCAGTTTAATTTCTCCCCTACCGGTACCTGTCTTTCGCATGAGCTGGGATAATGTTTAATGGCTTCTTTTTACATGATAATAAAATTCCCTGTAAATACACGGGCCATCCTGCACAGAAGGAATATCCAGGTCAAAGGTCTTATTATAGATCAACATATTCTTTAAAATAGCTTAGTAACCAATATGGAGGGGCACTGGTCATTTCGGCTGATTTGGAAAAGCATAGGCCTGGGCAGTTATGAAGTCACTGAGACTCTCAGCAATACAGGCCCCTCTGAACTCCTAGTTAACACTGAAGAGGTGTAGACCTCGGTACATCCTAGGCGGGGCTTTTTGGACATCTGGTAGAAAGAAAACAAATGGAGAAATTATGATTTGGAACAATTTACTGTGTTAAAAATTACTTTATCAATGAAAGTTGAGTAATTTTTCCCATTATTTAACTGAAGTTTGTGCTTTTTTATGTAGTTGGTCAGCTATGCTTGTGCCTCAGTGCCTTTAAAAAAAGTATATTGCATTAAATACTTTGGAGGGAGATGTGCAAAAAGATCAGAGGACATGCTTGTAGTGGAGCCTTTGGGCTGTCTGCTTAGAACTTTCTGAACCCTAGAAGAGACTTGGGTAGTCTGCTTCACTGGGTGGCCTCCCTTGTGGCCAGAGTGGGAGAGAAGTGGGACCAAGGGCTGCACATCAGTCTTTGCCTGTGGTTAAAACTGTAACATGGGAGCAGTGAAATGTCCATGAGAAGTGAAGAGTGTTTCTGCCCTGCTTGAGGATTCTCCTCTTGCTTGGAAGTTGTCTTCAGTGAGCATTTGTTGAATGACTTGAATTAGTGAATGGATGGATGGAAGAATGAATACAGCCATGCAGAAAACAGCAGAGGAAAAGGGTAGAGTTCCATCCTGCCTCTTAGTTCTAGTTCCATCCTGCCTCTTAGCTCCAGTGCTGACTTTAGTAGCACAAGCCATTCTATGTTGGTTTCTGTTACTGGAGATTGTAATCACTAATAAGGGGAGTTTGGAGTCTACTTTGAGACTTATGTGAAAAAAAAAAAACACCATAGGACTTATTCTCTTTGTATATATGTATATTTATATGAGTGTATGTGTATGCATGTGTATGTATATATAGTATCATGTACATATATATACTCCAAATCAATCAATGTCCCTGAGCTCTCTTCCTTATATCTAAAATGAAAGGATTAAACTAAATGATCTGAATTTTTAAGAGGTTATGTTTTCCAGGAATTGTGTCAATGATTTGTATACAAGGTATAATGTTGCCCAAGTGCCCAAGGTAGGCCCTCTGGAAATTCTTATACTTTCCATGTTGTGTCATTGCTGAAAACAATTGGGAAGCTCTTTTGGAAGTGCATTCAGAGGTGGTCACACATTATTTGAACTCCCTCCATGGAGGCAGATCTCCAGTCTGATAAAATGGTGACTGAGAGTGCTGGTAACACCAGTTTGGGCAGAAGGCAAATTTTGGCTGTAAAATAGCAGTGACAATTTTCCCATGAACTGACCCCGGAGGCAGACTCCAGGGAGCGCCATGGCCCTAAGGATGGAATATTGATACACCATGTTTGGTGAAAAAGACACACCAAATTGAAATGTCTGGATGGGAGATAACTTGTAGGAGTCACCCACACTTGGTTTCCCTCTTTTTGGATGGATAGTTCTTCAGTATCCCTCTCACATCAAGCATAAGGCTGGGCCTATACCAGGTTTAGGTATAAGCACTGGGTGATTGACTAAGCCAAATTCATAATGACAGCTATCGTTGTTGAACTTTTACTAGTGCCAGGTGCTTTACACACGCATATATTTTCTTTTCTTTCTTTTCTTCTTCTTCTTCTTTTTTTTTTTTTTAAGTAGGCTCCATGTCCAGTGTGGTGCTCAACTCAGGGCTTGAACTCACAACCCTGAGATGGGGACCTGAGCTGAGATCAAGAGTCGGACATTTAACGGACTAAAGCACCCAAGTGCCCCTTCATGTATTTTCTCATTTCACACTGTCAACCATCTTCTTCTTAGTCTCATTTCAAATGTTAGGAAAGAGAGACTTCAAGAATTTAAGAAACGCGTCCCATATTCCACTGCTAACAAGTGGCAGCACGAATGCGGTGAAGCCAGGTTGTCTGACCCCAGGCCCACTGTGCTCTCCTACCTCCCTCTTCTCGGCCATAATTGGAGGCAAGTGAGAATGGCACAGGCACAAAGACTGTCCATTACATAATATTGATCAGAACCAGAATGTTCTCCTGAATAGCATTGTCTGCCTAGAAAATAAAGTTAGGGGTCGTAAATGGTTCAAAACGTTGTGTGTAAGTATTTTGTTCAAAACATTGTGTATATGCATTTCTAGCTGTCACTTTTGCTTTGTGTTTTCAGAAGGTCTGAACGGGCAGCGTATCCTGTATAATACTCTTCTCTACATGTCTCAGCCTTCCATGTGGCTTTTACTGGCATGCATTATTGTTCTCTCCTTCTCCTATATGCCTTAAGGTAGGGCAATTCTGCCACCCACTGAAGTTCAGTTCTAAAAAGCTAATAGCTTTGGCAAAATAGCAGAGGGGTTAGTGATTTTTTTCAAGTTAGTGTGGAGAAAAGGGAATAGAACAGGTTCTTCCCAGATGCCTGATTTCTAGTCAGCATGCGGCATGAATCCCTGGTTGAGCACGTTTCAGCCATCCTGTGCCTCAGGAGAAAACCACCACTCCTGCCTGCGTCGCTATGGTAACTGATGCTCAGCAGGCAGTTGCAGTTTCATTTAACATAACTGGCTTTTAGAACTTGAGGGGAAGCATGCTTTCATGTAAGAGAAAGGGAAAGGCAAGTGGTTTAATTAATGTGTCTCAATTTAACATAGGGATACAGGTCACTTCCACTGTTTGACCATAGCGTGTGTAGCTCTGTTTTATATCTGTGTCAGATCTAAGGCATCAAAGGATGGAATATTTCTCTCATCATGTGTGAAGTGTACAAAGTGGGCAGAAAAGGAGAGACGGGTTGTGTTGGACCCTTTGCAAAAGGTTTTTCACTTTATAAAACCATCTCGGTTTGAGAGTGTATAGAATTGCTTCCTCTTCTCACATCCACAAAGGAGGCCTGAGAGATGGGTTGCTAGGCAACCTCACACCGAAGACTGGGGCGCTTTGAAATTAACATAGTTGACCTCCCCGTCATCTCTGCAGCTCTGCTATTCAAAACCATTTGGTGAGGTCCTAGGACTCAAGAAAATAGATACAAAACGTAAATACAAAAATAAAGAAAGGGTGAAACACATCTAACCTTTTCAAGCAAAGATCAGGATTCTCTCAGTGAAAAAAGGCAACAGTACGAAAAAAGCAGGTTGAGGGGAAAATGGTATTAGTCGCTATAAAACTAGAAACTTATATTTTGAATAATCCAGGAAGCAAATTTTCCTTGCTATGTTTTTAGAGATGTTTACAACTGCCATGTAAACTATCATAGCAAAGAGTCTGAAAACACTTAAAGGGCAAACACAAAATAAATCAGTTTATGATAATAAGATCTACTACATATTTTTGATGAAAAGCTCAACTCTCAATCCTCAGCACGTGATGTTTTGCTTAAGCTCCAGAGTCTCCTATTCTCCTTCCTGCCACTACATCATTAATATGACACTAGTTCGTGTGGGAAGGGATGGCATTTATTTTGCAAGTAGATGAATATTTGGAAGGAAATTGCAAAGCTGGTTTATGGAGCAAAGCATACACTCTTGTCAGCAGTAAATTATTTAGTTTGATTTTTAAAATACTTCATACCACTGCAAAATGGTTATGGTAACATTTTAAGATAGGCTGTTAAATTTATCAACATTAAAATCAATCAAAATTGGTGGTGCTGTGGAAGGTGGGGGACAGTAAACAAACCTTGAGGTCTTTTAGTAGATTTGTTTTTCTATCATGAGTGTTAAGTGAAGCAATTCTGAAGCTATTTTAGATGGATTACAGGATTGAAGAAATGAACAAATATGTTGAGGTTTTTGGGACTCAGGGTCTCCCTGTGGAAGAAGGGATGTACAAATGAAGACTGGGGAAAAGCAAGAATGAACCTTAAGATGATAAATTGGAATTTGAGAAATGGATGTAATTTTGTGATTCCTAAAATATGTGTCAGTATATGAGTATGTGTATTTATATGTGTATATGCATGTGTATACACGTGTATCTACACATATATATACATGCAAATGTTTTTTATTTGCTCAATGTGTTTAGAAGCAATTCACCCTGGTAGCAATGAGCACTTAGCAGTAAGATCTTGATCTCTGATACCATTCCCCCACTAAAGAAAACCAGGGCTGCTTGTAGAAACTGCAGCTTGCAGGGCTGACGCAGGGTAATTAGAAGTTCAACCTAACACATTTTGTTATGCTGAAAAGCAGGGAAGTGCTCAAAAAAAAAAAAAAAAAAAGTGATGGGGGGATGTCACAAGCCCACAAGGGCCAGCTTAAAGCAGTTTCTGCTGGCCAAAACTGAAACAATTTGAGCACCAAAAAAAGAACATTAATGACTTATGAATCATTGGTGGGGGGATGGGCAAGGGAATTCATGAACCCATATGATATTAAATAATAGATTAATACATAAAAAGTAAAAAAATAGAGGAAGGGGTCTTGCTTACAGTAAAATGCTGAGTACTGACTGGTTGGTACATGTGGAGAAAGTGCTGATGATAGATTGTATTTAAAAATTTTTTTAATGCCTATTTTTGAGAGCAAGAGCGCGTGCATGTGAGAGATTATGCAGGGGAGGGGCAGAGAGGGAGAGGGAGACAGAGAATCCTAAGTAGGCTCTGCACTGTCAGCACAAAGCCCTATATGGGGCTCGAACCCATGAATGTGAGCTCATGACCTGAGCCAAAGTCAGACACTCAACCAACTGGGCCATCGAGGTGCCCCTAGACGGTCATCTTTTATGACCATCGTGGTAAAGAAGACATCAGGCAAGAATCATGCTAATCTAGGGGGTATTTTTGAAGAAGAGTAGACTATATGTATGATCTAGAAGTGTCTCCTCACAGATTGGTTGCTCGTTACAAGGGAAAACAATAACAACTACATAGTGGAAAACTTTGATTAGGCAATCAAAATTAATGTCACCAGTGAGGACAGATGGACATTGTGTGCTTCCAGAGGACACCGGGAGGACACAGCAATATCTGGTATTATGGCCAGGTATACTCAGTGTGGATCTAATCATTAAGAAATATCAGACAATCCCCAAACAAGGAACAACTCTATTCAAGAAAAGGAGGGGCTGAGTGGATGGATTCTTCAAACATGGCTGTGTTATAAAGGACAGAGAAAGGCTGTGGAATTGCTCCAGGTTAAATAAGACTAAAGAGACATGACCAGCAACACGGTTGTATCTGATCCCACAGTGGAACGGGTCTGGAGGAAAAGGATGCTATAAAGGACACTATGGGATCAACGGACAGAGAGTGGAAGATGAAAAGTACCATGTCTATGTTCAATTTACTGAAGTTCACAGCTGTACTGTAATTATATTAGAGGATATCCCTATTCTTGGGAGATACACAAGAAAGTACGTAGGGGGACAGAGGCATGTATGCAACTTATTCTCAAAAATGCTTGTAAAAAAACATTTCATGGGCTGCCTGGGTGGCTCAGTCGGTTGAGTGTCCGACTTCGGCTCAGGTCATGATCTCACGGACTGTGGGTTCGAGCCCCGTGTTGGGTTCTGTGCTGACAGCTCAGAGCCTGGGGCCTGCTTCCGATCCTGTGTCTCCCTCTCTCTCTGCCCCTCCCCCGCTCTCACTTTGTCTCACTCTATCTCTCAAAAATAAATAAATGTAAAAAAAAAAAAAATTAAAAAAAAACAACAGAAAAAAACATTTCATGTATGATAGGAGTATATATGTAGTGTATATAAATGTATATATAAACATACGTAAACACACAGAGAAGGCACAAATGACAGCACAAATGAGGTAAAATAATGGCAATATTTTAATATGTATCTGAGTAAGTGGCATGTGGGCGCTCTCTGTACTTTTCTTATTCATGAAACTTCTGTAAGTTTAAAATGATTTACAAATAGTTAAAGTCAACCAAAAAAAATTTTTTTTTCTCTTTTTGTGAAAACAAAAACAATTTGTACTGGAAGTAAAATAAGGACTCTTTGATACTTAATTTGTGAAAACAACACATACAACAAAATGTTACACTGTAACCCAGGGTTGTGTGTTTAGCACAGAGAAGTGATAGCGGGATACAGACACACCCTGGTTGTACCATTTCTTTCTCTTGCCTCTTTGTGTGGCATATGTTTAATCACTTTAACTTTGCTCTTGGGTGTTCTCAGAATCCTGGACTTGCCCAACTCCTAAATTCCCCTCAAACTGTCCTCTGCAATTTGTGACTTAGGTCAATGTGAAAAATTGACCAGTTTTCAAGAAATTATATGTCAAGAAGTTTTTATTCACCAGAGTAATTTCAAGTATTTCACGTAAACTGTTTGAAAAGAGCATTTATATGACTGTTTAGCATTTTAGCAAAAAAGTTTATTTTTTCCCTTCCAAGTTTTTAAACGTAGTGTGTTTTTCAAAGAAAGTTTAATCTGTAACTGTGGGGCAGGACCTGTTACCCTGACCCATTACAAGTGAGGATACTACTGACTACTTCACAGCTGTTTGTGATTCAAAAAACTTTTTTTTTTTAAAGCTTCTTACATCATTTACCCATTAAAAATAAAAGTAGCCTGCCTTTGGCAGAAACTGAAATAGTAATTACCTTCTTAAAATACCCTTGTTTTTTTTAAAAACAGAGTTTCTTTCACATTGCCAAAACAATTTGTTTGAAGAAAGATAAAAATAACATGCACACTATTTGAAAACAGCTTGGTTTAAAGATTGCCATAGATTCTAAGGTTATACCGCTCGGAAGGAAGACATTTAGAACCTGCTCATTACTCAGCTTTCCTCATTTATGGGATCAAATTGCTTTTTTGGGCATTGTGCCAGATTCATTTATGTGCACTGTAAGGCAGATTGTAGAGTGAAGCATTTTTCTAGAAAACATCTGGCTCTTAAGAAGAGTATTAAAAGGTGTGTAGCACTTTTTTTTTTGCTCATAACTATGATTTATTATGTTACTGTAACCCCCCTCTAATCTGGCAGGCAGACTTCCAGCAACCACAACCAGGAACCTGGAAGTAAGTGAAAAATATTTTAGAACCCAAGGAAAACAGAGGCCCCCAAATTCCATGCATATGAAGGAGAGGTACTGCATTTAGGTCAAAGTCCATTTTCTTGATTACAAAACTATTGGAGCAAATTAGTGTAAGGGCTCCTGAGGCCACCTTATATGTTACACCTCTTTCTACAGTTATTTTGTTCCTGTACTCTTATAAAAATCGTGCATGCCTGCAAACTCTTAATTTTTCTAAACACCCCCTAGAAACCTACCCTTTTCCTTTTCGTTTTTCCCTCTTCTCTTCTACCTTCAATATCTATTGGCTTTAAATATTCCAAGATGTTCAAGCAGCTCCTCCCTTGGGGGGGGGGAAAAAAAAAAAAGCAAGACACTTGTCATATCCCTCTGCAGCCAGCACTCCGTCACCCTTACCTTCAGTCCTGTATCTAAACATTCTCCTGCACTGTATTTCCTTACCTTCCATTCACAGGGCTGTCACTAACCCACCAGGACCTTTTGTTCAAATTAGAAGAAGGGATCCTCTTCCTCCAAGTGGGGGGCAGTTGCAGGATGTAAGACCTGGATGCTGGATTTCAGCCTCCACCCACCACCCCCGTAGCGGGGTCCTTCCATTCAGGACACGAGCTACACAACCACACTTTGTGGCCTTGTGTGATTTCAGTTATTTCCACTGGCAAAACTCTGCTGCTAGAATATGGGCTAAAAGTGCAGAGGACTGGTTTTGCTCTCCATTTTCCCGCAGTTGTGGGACTGTGCTCTTCACCCATTTTGACAAGAGAAGCTCCTACCCTCCTTAGTAATTCCATGTTCTATTACCGGCTATTACCCCTCGGGTTAACATTTTCCAGCAGCGTCTTGTTCTAACTTCTACATCCTGAATCTTTTTCTCTGACAACTGAAATAAACCAGATTACATTTTGCATAAACAATTAGTAGTAGAGTGTGGGTGTTAAGAGTTGAAAGAATGCTAGCTTTTGTGTAGTTTTTTCTACTCATCTTTGTTCAGCTAAACAGCTTTAAACAGGCAGCAAGAAGCAAGCTTGAGAACGTTATTCTCTAAAAAACAAGACAAAACAAAACCAAACCCGAACTTTTTTTAGTGTAGATGTTCACTGCAGTGAACTTGAATAATAGCAAAGAAATAAATTGCTGATTATTTCAGCACTCAGATATAACTTGCTATAAATTGGGTTAACTTCATCTAGTTTTGTATTTATATCTATGCATCCATTTTTTGCAAGTTAATATATGAAGTTATGTTTCTTCTTTTTTACTATTTTGTGAGAATTTAGTAGTTAAAAATCTGGAAAAAGTTTCAAAAAACACATAAAAACATCTTCGAAAATAGTTTTTGATGACTACATAGTAGTACTCCATTATTGGGTACACTTTTCATGTATTTGACCACTTCATTTATGTTGAGTGTTTTTGGTAACAACAACAACAAAAAAAAACTCAAGCTGTTTGCTATCACATTTTTTTAACCGGAATTTCTGAATATTTCCGATAAATTTTCTCCAAGTGGGATTAGTCAAAGGACAAACTCTTAATCCACGATGCCAAAATGCGCTTGAGTAAGGCTGCACTGCGCTCTGCCAGCAGAGTGTGAATGTGGGTTTCCTTGCACCTTTGCCAATCTTTCATTTCAAACAAGGCATTTGTTACTTTATCAGCACTAGTGCTGCTATAGGATCCTGTTATAAGGCTATTCACTTGTCGTCTCTAGTCCCAAACTCAAATTGTTTCTGTCAGTCTTAACTGGTCGTTTGGTTTCCATGATTGTTAGCTACTCGTACCCTAATGCAAAGTTCAACCTAGCTTCCTCAGCTGTGGGTGCATAAAGCCCTTCCAGAATGGCTCTAGGTTCTTGACTTTTGGAAAGAAAGCGATTTCTTTTTGGGACCCAGTTCGTCATACTAGCTGATTTAAGCTCAAAGTGCATTAAACTTTGACGGGATGGTATTCTGATCCTAGGTTGACAGAAAATTCTTCCATGCTGTGCTCCTCTCCTCTGTCCTGAGTGCAGCCCCCAAACCCTCATCTAACTTGATTCCTTCAAGCAGCAGTTCAGAGCAGTCTGAGCTCCCGCTTTCCTGGATGTGTGATCCTGGGTATGGCACGTAAACCGTGGGCAGAAACCATGCCATAGTGAACAAGAAAACCTCAGAGATTGGTTAAGTGCTAAGTGGAGTTTAAAAAGGGTGATATGGTAGAGTATGACAGGACGGCTACTTTAGATCATGGGCCTGGCCGTGGACATGGCCTCTGAGGAAGAACAGGAAATGGATACCTGAAAGAAAGAAAGAATAAGCCTAGAGCAGGAAGCTTGGAGACAGGAAGCAGGGTAAGGGAAGAGGAGTACGGAATAGAGAG
Source organism: Herpailurus yagouaroundi (assembly GCF_014898765.1). NCBI lineage: Eukaryota > Metazoa > Chordata > Mammalia > Carnivora > Felidae > Herpailurus > Herpailurus yagouaroundi. The sequence continues at coordinate 47,365,755 of NW_024412395.1, forward strand.
AGAATCCTGGGTACAGGAGGTGAGGGCAAAAGCAGAGCTGGATGAAATGAGATTATGCATGTAGAGAATACAGCAGTGTTCCTGGGGGGAGGAGAGAGGGACAGAGGGAAAAAAGAAGAGACAGGGTGGGGAGGAGGGAGAACGTGAATGAGAACCCTGAATCCTGTCTGATTGAGCTGTCTTGGGGAGCTTACTTGTCCTCTTTATCATACCTTGGATTGCATTTTTCTATTCGGTGAAAGTTTTTCTCAGTTGCAATTACTACTTGGCCCTGTTCCACTTATAATAAGTACAGCCACTATTTATTAAGAGCCTAAGTGAGTCAGATTCATTATAGGTTTTATATATGTTCTCTCATTAAATCTTACAACAACCTGAGACAGATTTATTCTTATATGCTTCTTTATGGATGGGAAACTCAAGGCTCAGAGAGCCCACGTAACTTGAGAAAGACAAAACATCTCGTCAGGGGTAGAGTCAAATGTAAACCTAGGCTGGTCTGACTTCAAATCCATGTTCTTAACTGCTACACCACACTGCTCCTCAATTAGACTTCTCTTTGGTCGTTTCCACGTTTGTAAGAACTGTGCATTCCACTCAGTTCATCTTGTTCCTCATTACTTGACTATCTCTGTGACAGAACATCTAGTTTCGTCTGCTAGCCAGATGTAGACAAGATAATTTGCTCTTATAGACACAATCTCTCTAGCTCTATAAGATGTCTCACTATGGCAAATAGGGTATGAACTTCGAAGCTGTCTGGGTCAGTATGGAATCCAGAGTCTGATGTTTTGTCTGTGACCTTTTGCACAAATCATTTACCTGCACCTCCATCTTCCTCACCTGAAAAATGAGTATTTTTCCTCCGGAGAGTTGAATGAAAATTAAAAGACATAACGTAAGTAAAGTTCCTAGAATAGTACCTAGCAAATGGCAGGTGCAAAATATTCAGTGGCTGCTGAGGAAACAAAAACAAACTCCTGATTTTACAGAAAGGAAGACTGATTTGGAAATGTCTTGCTGGGAGAAGAGATGTTCTGCTCTATCCAATTTGGATGTCTCTATCCAATTTCCAGGACTCTAGCATCCCATGATGCAAATTCACTAGAACTCCTAAAGGTATTCTGTTATATAATGTCCTTAACAGTATCCGTTCAGGCTGAAATACAAAGAAAGATATAATCTGCCACAGTTCCAGAGTTGTAAACAGGGATAATGAAGCCTATGTCCTAGAGTTGTGGGGTGATATTAACTGTACTAAGACATGTGAAAGTGTTTCAAGAGATACGAAATGCTTCATAAATGCTCTTATTATTAAATAGTTTCATGAAACACAATAAAGTAGGTGAAAAAGAAGAATGATTAGGGACGCCTGGGTGGCTCAGTTGGTTAAGCGTCCAACTCTTGACCTCAGCTCAGGTGGTTATCTTGTGGTTTGTGGGTTCGAGCCCCATGTCAGGCTCTGTGCTGATGGTGTGGAGCCTGCTTGGGATTCTCTTTCTCTCTCTCTCTCTCTCTGGCCCTCCCATGCTCATGTGCTCTCTCTCTCTCTCAAAAAAAAAAAAAAAAAGAAGAATGATTAGAGTTTTATAACATATAATTGGAATTAAAAGGACTCTGGAAAATTGCAGAAGTGATCAAAAAGAGATATAAAAAGAAATAAACATAGGACATTTAAAAGCAGCAGTGACTCGGGGCGCCTGGGTGGCGCAGTCGGTTGAGCGTCCGACTTCAGCCAGGTCACGATCTCGCGGTCCGTGAGTTCGAGCCCCGCGTCAGGCTCTGGGCTGATGGCTCAGAGCCTGGAGCCTGCTTCCGATTCTGTGTCTCCCTCTCTCTCTGCCCCTCCCCCGTTCATGCTCTGTCTCTCTCTGTACCAAAAATAAATAAACGTTGAAAAAAAAAATTAAAAAAAAAAAAAGCAGCAGTGACTAAAAAATACTCTATTTATTGAAAATGCAAATGACATAGAAGACTATGATATTTTTAAAGACAAGTGAGAAAGAGGTAGACAACAAATCAGAAATAATGCTAAAAATTGAGTTTATTAAGATTAGGTTAAACTTAACCTAAAAGACTGAGAACTACTGGGCCAGAGGGTGTTAGGCACGGTAAGGTAAGCAGTTGCCTTCACAGGGTGTGCTTGGTGAGTCCCTGTTGACCAGAAATATTGTCACCCTTCTCTGCCAGATGTTACAGTGTCTGAAGTCATCTCAAAAGACCGAGTCTTTGGGCTAAGGTTAATTATTGCTGTAAGAGCTTACCTATGTAAATGGATTTCAGGTATAGATTATTTCTTAAGATCACATTAGCATCAAAAGCAGAAAGAAGGAGTTCAACGAAGGGAAGGGAAACTCACATTCTTTGCATTTTTCTAAAAAGATTCTTCTAGGCAAGTCACATATTCTGTGCTACTACTCACTAAACATCGTGAATTGTACAGGGAGCTTACCCTGATTTTGCAAAACTTACCATGTCTCTTGAGTTCCAAGAGCAATACAAACCATAAATTTGTAAAGTCTTTATTAAAATAGACTTTTTATTTTTCATACATTATTAACAAGAAAACTTTTTCAAACCTTTGAAACAGCAAAGAATGTTAACAAAGAACAATAGCGTTTTAAATATATTTCCTGAAATAAACAACTAATGTTCCTAAGAAAAGGTATAGGATACTTAATGACCTAGTATTTAATAAAATGTTCTTTATAGAAATGGGTTATAATCTTTACCACAGAGACACCAAATCTATTCCTAATCAAGACAGGCAATCAAATAAACCAGCTCTAAGTCACCTGCTCCATTAGAAACCATCCATGTGACACAGCATTTCTCTTTATATACAATAGCAGCCTCTGCTGGAGAAAGAAAAGGATGCTTCTGTTATAGAGCTTTAGCTCAAACCTATTTTGACCCAGAAGAACTGATTCCTTCCATTTCCTGCTGCATCAACAAACTAAATATTAACAGTTTTCAAGGTCTCAAAGACATGCGGGCCTTATCAAGTATATCCTTTCTGATTTTTGGATAAGTTGGATGTCCTTCAAGAACCTGCAAAAACAAAAAACAAAAGCACAAGAACTTGTAATTGATTACTGAGAACTAGAGCTATAAAACTTACTGGAAATATGCATTCCAGTTGAGATTTCATTGTATTAATATTACAAATATAACAACACTTCTTAAAGGTGACATTTGAAATGTGACATAACTCCTAGTAATAGTACTTAAAAGACAACAATAGAATACATGTGAGAAATACAACAAATATAATTACTTCCCTAATGGATGAGTTGCAAAAAACAAGTATGTATCAATGATTTTAAATATTTAGAAAGTTTAGCTAATCGGGGCGCCTGGGTGGCTCAGTCGGTTAAGCGTCCGACTCTTGATTTCGACTCAGGTCATGATCTCGTGGTTCCCAAGATTGAGCTCTGCATCAGGCTCTGCACTGAAAGTGCAGAGCCTGCTTAGGATTCTCTCTCTTCTCTCTCTGCTGCTCCCCCGGCTCAAGCACATGCTCTCTCTTGAAATGAATAAATAAAAACTTAAGATATTTTAGCTATTCATAGGATATTAATAAACCCTCACAAAGTTAATTTTGACCAGTAGCACATATCAGATATACTTGGAGTTATTTTGAAACATACAAATTCTTAGGCCTACTGAGTCTAGTAGTGGGGAGATACTCATTTTTTAAAAAAGAATTCCACAAATGGTTCTAATGCATAACCTTACATTAATGCACAACCTTAACCTTAATGTGAAACACTGCCTTACAGAGAGGCTCAGCAATCAATAGCAATCACTGAAGCCAAGTATTTGCTATAATGATGCTGATACAGCTATTTAGGATAGGAGACATTACATAATTCCTTTCGAAGGAGCTGCTTTTCTTGGAGCTCCTAACAATATAATGCCTTATCTGGAACAATGGTGCAGTGCCTTATATATCAATGGGACAATGTACATATAAGGAAACTGCAAATTCTAAACCTACAACTTAAATATTTGTCACTTGCTAAAGGATCATTTAGTTAGGGATAGATTACAGAAATGTAATCGAATGACTTCTAAGTAACAGAAATACCTCTTATCTCTAATTTATAAATCTGGATTCTGCACTAACCAGACTTAGACACATTCACAAGAACTTCTATTCAGAAGAATGGCTTGGAGAATCAATAGTTTTAGTTCACATGCTTCTCCCCTTGTCTCTGTCTTTAACGTGACACAAACATTTTATTATTTGAGCCTCAATTAAAACTATGTTTGATTCAAGTAAATTTATTATTATCTAAACTTTGAAAAGCAGAAATCTCTCCCAGATGTATTTGATGAAGCCATTTAATCCAAATACAACATCGTCTACCTCTACCATTGCAGTAAGATGAATTCATGTACATCTTGAGATTAACTAAAAGTAGGAAATTGTGTATCTGAAACATTTTAAGAAATCTATATTGAAATATTACCTGGTGACATACGTCAATTGCATCCACGTATCTTTTTGCTTTTAAGTAATTGAATGCCAATTTGTATCCTGTTAAGACAAAACAACAACAACAACAACAACAACAACAACATAATCATGTAGCACTATTTATAGAGCACACTGCTGGCATTACCTTTTTTGCCCCCTCCTTTGTTTGCTTACTCATTTGAGAAGTCTTAACGAAGGCTGGTGACTATAGTGTAAAGAGAGAAGGGATGGGATAATGGAAGGTGGAGTGGCTCAAAGGGAGAACAGGTAGCGAAAAAAATGGAGTCAGAAAAAGGACTGCAGTGAATATCCTGTTGGGTCAGAAGACTGCCATCCTACAGGAGTGGCTTTTGTAACTTACTAAAAAAATCCCATTTATTTCAGATTATAGTAATAACTCATCACAGGGCAGTAAATGATAACACAGCTATTCATTTATACCACATAGGTTTATTTAGCACTTAACATGTCAGGCGCAGTCAGGAGGTTTACATTTTATTAGGGAAGGAATGTATATTATTTAAGTAATTATGTAAGTATGTCACCAATTTCCAAAGTGAGATAAATGCAAGAAAGAAAGGTACAAGCCAAGAGAGCTATCATAAGCAACCTGGGTGGGGAGGGGGTGGGTATCAGGCAATGCCTGGAATCTGAAGGATGAGGGGATAGGCCAAGGGAATCGGAAGCAAGATGGCAGAAGGAGCTGACCAGGCAGCAGCAGTCATGGGACCCACAGGAACCAAATGGATTTGGAGTACGACAGGGCAGAGCAGTCGGGAGGGTGGCCCAGAAGAGGACAGAGCAGTCACCAGATATGCCACATCAATGATGAGTAACAATTATCACAATTACTGATACCAAAATGTCATGTTTCAAATACTGACAATTTAAAACAAAGTTTTAAGACATCCTTAAATGATTGCTGCTTTTCTGTAAGAACGCTGTAAGAGTTAGCAAACAGGAGATAAGACAAATAAGATATGATGTATATACCATGATGTAAAATAATATGTAATTAATACATTCAATATTTCACTTTACCTCTTGCAAATATAAATCAGGGAAATTTAAATGCTGCTCTTGGGGTCTAATAAAAGTACCAATTTTTTTTTTTTATTTCAAACAAATATTTGAAAGGAATTACTGGCTAATGTAATCATAAGGTAGTAAAAAGTAAGAAACAGGACTTATCTGAAATTCATAGTGTTTGCTAAAAACACACATGAACACACATGCCTATAAAACCATCAAAGATGAAAACAGTAAGTTTAGGAGAGTTAAACTTGATATCATTACAAAGGAATTGTAAAATTGGCTAATAAAGTTGGTGACATTTAAAAAGGAAAACAATTTAAGATGTCATGCCATGTCAAACATACTTTACATGAAAACTAGAGCCAAAAAAGTTGGACTTCAGTTTTGGGGTCTGGCTTCCTGACTGGCTTTCAGACCTCAGGTGAGCTGCCAACTTCAAGTTTCCTCATCAACCCCTCCTCCCCCCAACTCTTAGTATACTTTTAAGATCAAAGGAAATACTTACCGTGAAAGGATTTTAAAAGTTTTAGAGCACCATACAAATAGGACTAATAGTAAAATAGAAGAACAAAGTTTTAATGTTGGAAGAAACCTGATAGATCATCTTGTTCAAAATATTTTAGGGAGGAAATAAAGGGCCAGAAATGTCAAAGGATATGTACACTGAGGCTGCATTATACCTGTGAAGCTTACAAAAATTCAACTCTGTGTAGTGAGGGGGAAAAAAGGTAGCATGGCAGGGGAGGGGGGGGAGGAGGAACATGAACAATGTACACAGTCTAGTGAGTGTCATATAACCAGAGAATGGATGTAAAGGGGGAAACAGAATTGTGTTTTCTTTTTGGATCTCAGTTCCTGGTGCCTTTCATAGTGACAGTACTCAAGCCTCAATCCTTTGGAAAGAACATGACCGTGATTTTAAGGATTTCCTGACAACTGTAAAAGTGAAAGGCAATTGCAGGTGTTGGATACAATGACAATCTGAAGGAAGAAACTAAAGAATGAACTGGGAGCCTCAGAGAAAACTTACTAATGAGAAGTCAGGGAAATTGACAAAATCATCTATAAAATACATAGATGACACAATGAAAGAATGAATGAGTTGGAATATTTGCTGACGTCTTCCAAAGAACAGAATGTTTAAATAATTTAACTTGTAAATGTATTCCTTCTGTGGAATAAAATATATTTAAGGAATTTTTATTTTACAAGCTGACTTTATTGTGTAGGATACATGATCTTAAGAAGGAAAAATACTATCAACAAATGGTATGGTATTAGTTCCTGTGCCGTATACCAGTCTAGTAAAATAACAAACTCAAGAAAAATACAAGGTGGGGGAAGTCCTGAACTGACAGCAGTTAATGTAAAGACGACCTATCTAATTGCAAATTAAATCTGAGTCCATACCATGACATAGCTGCTCAAAAGACTGATGCCACCTTAAGGCTAAGTTAACAACTGCTAAAATGCTTAATAAAAAAATAGCTTGATGGCACAAAAACAGACACATAGACCAATGGAATAGAATAGAAACCCCAGAACTAGACCCACAAACGTATGGCCAACTCATCTTTGACAAAGCAGGAAAGAACATCCAATGGAAAAAAGACAGTCTCTTTAACAAATGGTGCTGGGAGAACTGGACAGCAACATGCAGAAGGTTGAAACTAGACCATTTTCTCACACCATTCACAAAAATAAACTCAAAATGGATAAAGGACCTGAATGTGAGACAGGAAACCATCAAAACCCTAGAGGAGAAAGCAGGAAAAGACCTCTCTGACCTCAGCCGTAGCAATCTCTTACTCGACACATCCCCAAAGGCAAGGGAATTAAAAGCAAAAGTGAATTACTGGGACCTTATGAAGATAAAAAGCTTCTGCACAGCAAAGGAAACAACCAACAAAACGAAAAGGCAACCAACGGAATGGGAAAAGATCTTTGCAAATGACATATCGGACAAAGGGCTAGTATCCAAAATCTATAAAGAGCTCACCAAACTCCACACCCGAAAAGCAAATAACCCAGTGAAGAAATGGGCAGAAAACATGAATAGACACTTCTCTAAAGAAGACATCCGGATGGCCAACAGGCACATGAAAAGATGTTCAGCGTCGCTCCTTATCAGGGAAATACAAATCAAAACCACACTCAGGTATCACCTCACGCCAGTCAGAGTGGCCAAAATGAACAAATCAGGAGACTATAGATGCTGGAGAGGATGTGGAGAAACGGGAACCCTCTTGCACTGTTGGTGGGAATGCAAATTGGTGCAGCCACTCTGGAAAGCAGTGTGGAGGTTCCTCAGAAAATTAAAAATAGACCTACCCTATGACCCAGCAATAGCACTGCTGGGAATTTATCCAAGGGACACAGGAGTGCTGATGCATAGGGGCACTTGTACCCCAATGTTCATAGCAGCACTCTCAACAATAGCCAAATTATGGAAAGAGCCTAAATGTCCATCAACTGATGAATGGATAAAGAAATTGTGGTTTATATACACTATGGAATACTACGTGGCAATGAGAAAAAATGAAATATGGCCTTTTGTAGCAACGTGGATGGAACTGGAGTTGTGATGCTAAGTGAAATAAGCCATACAGAGAAAGACAGATACCATATGGTTTCACTCTTATGTGGATCCTGAGAAACTTGACAGGAACCCATGGGGGAGGGGAGGGAAAAAAAGAAAAAAAAAAAGAGGTTAGAGTGGGAGAGAGCCAAAGCATAAGAGACTGTTGAGAACTGAGAGCAAACTGAGGGTTGATGGGGGGTGGGAGGGAGGAGAGGGTGGGTGATGGGTATTGAGGAGGGCACCTTTTGGGATGAGCACTGGGTGTTGTATGGAAACCAATTTGACAATAAATTTCATATATAAAAAAAAAATAGCTTGATTACGCATATAATTAGATTCTTAAATTATACTTAAGAACTTGTTAATTTCTGGTACAACATTTTGGGAGGGACATGGACAAACAAAAGAGCCTTTTCCAAAGTTATCTGGCCATGAAATCTAATCTCTTTATACTCAATTCTCTTCATTTTTTTTCTTTTTTTAAAGAAGTAACTATTAATACCTCACCAACTATTCCAAAGGACAGAGTAGGAAGCATTATTTTAGAGTTTACAGGAGACAGGAACAAGAAGGCTGAAAGATTTGGAAGCAAGTCTCAGGAAGAATGGACAAGTAATTGAGATAGTTTGAAGAGATGTCTTGGGAGAGACAGGACAGAGGTTGAATTAGAATGCCACCATCGGTAAGAGGGAAGAGACACTGTGGGCTGCTCCAGAGAAGAGACCTGACCAGTTTCAATTGCAGCATATTTCAGCTCAGTACAAAGAAAGGGAAGAGCACAGGTATGAGCTCCTCGCAATGTGGAGGGAGGCTAGTCACTAAATATATTCTAGATGCTGTCCATCTGGTAGGGATGTTGGAGACTGCATTCCTTGAGTCTACCACTGGAACAAATTGATGTTTCTGGATGCTCAGTAAAAATAAAAAAAATGTTCCAGGGTCATATTGTGGGAAACACGTCCCTCTGTGATATCCATCAGAATGTACATTAGTGTTTAAAGGCATAAGAAGTTCTGCAGTAAAGAGACCTGCAGGGGCGTCCGGGTGGCTCAGTTGGTTACGCATCTGACTCTAGAATTCAGCTCAGGTTATGATCCTACAGTCGTGGGATTGAGCCCCACACCCCTGAAATTTATTTTTCAGAAGGACTGATAAAGGCTCCATGTCCTGCATTCTCTCTCTCTGCTTCTCCCATATCCCTTGCCACTGAACTTGATCTTGATTTAATGAAATGTTTTCCTAACTGATGTGACATTGGAATACTTTTTCCCACAGCATTATCATTTTAGAAATAGCAGAGGGTTAAAGGGAGAGAAAGGGGCAGAGTTAGATTAGATGCAGGGGCGCCTGGGTGGCTCAGTTGGTTAAACATCTGACTTTGGCTCAGGTCACAATCTTGCGGTTCGTGGGTTTGAGCCCTGTGTCGAGTTCTGTGCTGACAGCTAGGAGCCTGGAGCCTGCTTCAGAGTCTGTGTCTCTCTCTCTTTCTGCCCCTCCCCTTTTCATGCTTTGTCTCTCCCTCTCTCAAAAATAAACATTACAAAAAAATTGAAAAAAAAAAAAAAAAAGATGTAACTGAGGACCCGTCTGAATCTCAGGACATTATACTTAGTAACTATTAAGCTAATAATCTATTATGAACATAAAATTTATTTTTCAGAAGGACTGATAAAGGAAGTTGGCTTTTTATTTAGGAAGCTGGCTGTTTATTTTGTTCTTAAAAAATATTAAATGCATTTAAATGGAGATTTACAAATAAAACCCAAGTTTCCAGAAAAACCTAGTATCTAATTTGTTAAACTCACCTACTGTTGGATTTGTCTGATTGCCATGTTTCCATGCCATCTCATAGTTTAAGGCAGCGTCTGTATATGCTTGCTCTTTTTCCATAATGTATCCCATGTATTCATAAGCTTTGCAGCAAGACTGAAAAAAAAAAATGGAAGATGTTATCAACAGATATCACTTGATTTTATGGGGGTGCTTATGACTCTAGAGGTTGACCATATTAACTCATTTAATTGGCATATAAAACAATGTTTTTCAACCTTGGCTATGCAATTAAGTCATCTATGGGACTTAATGAAAGATTCTGATCAAGTCCCACTCCTATTCCCCCCAGAGTCAGGAGTTTTACATGCTAGGCAATGGACTGTGTATTTTACACATATACACAGTTTTTATTACAAATAGTTTTAAGTTAAAATTAACAGTGTAATGAACCCCATGAACCTCTATCTTCAACAATTAAATCAGGACTAATACTGTTTTAACCTCTACCTCCCACACTTGTCCTTCTGTATTATGAAAGAAAAAAAAATCCTCAGATATTGCATCATCTCATTCATAAATATTTTACTTTAGTATGCCTCTTTAAATACAAGGACTTTCTTTAAACATAACCACAATTTATCATACCTAAACGTAACAACTCACTGATATTACCAAATATCCATTCATTATTCAAATTTCAAATGGTCTCAATATCATTTTGTTTTGTCTTGTTTTTAGTTTGTTAGGAAGATGATCCAAACAAGGCCCACACATTGTAACTGGTGGAAATGTCTCTCAACTTTCTTTTGATCTAGAGGTTTCCTCTCCATCTCTCTCTGTGTCTCTTTTTTTGCAATTAAACGTAGCAAAAAAGAATTTTTATCCTAGAGTTCCTCACAGCCCAGATTTAGTTGAATGCATCCTTGCAGTGCTTATGTAATATATTCCTATATCACCAATACTTCCTGGAAATTGTAATTAGATCTAGAGGTTTGAATTTGATTTCAATCTTTGAGGACAGAGGTAAAAGTACTTCTAGGTCAGTGCCCTGGTGAGCCACATTGGAGCCTGAGGCAAAAGGAAAAATGCACAACTCTGTATACATGTTTTTGTGATTTAATTGATAATTTCCCCCCAGATGTTAACATTTTACAAATCAAATTGACAAGCTGAGATATTAAAACTCACAACATTTAAAATTTAAATATTTCTTTACACCCAAACTAAATTTATTATAATTTTATTTTCCTGACTTTAATGGGAGTAAATAGATTAACATTTTCATTAAAATCATTACCCACTGAAAAATATATAGGGGCACCTGAGTGGTACAGTCGGTTAAACGTCTGACTCTTGATTTTGGCTCAGGTCACGATCTCATGGTTCATGAGTTTGAGCCCTGTGTGGGGGCTCTGTGTGGAAGTGTGAAGCCTGCCTGGGATTCTCTCCCTCCCTCTCTCTGCTCCTCCCCTGCTTGTGCTTTCTTTCTCAAAATAAATAAGTAAACATTTTAAAAAGGAAAAATACGTAAAAACATGGATATGGAGGCATAAATTTTCCCCTTCTGTTTCAGGCTTCAATCAGCACAGCACTGTCAGATGCTATTTAACATTCTGGCATTTTGGTTGAAAAATACTGCATTAAATTATTCATTAAAAATTTTTTCCCCAATGTTTATGTATTTATTTTGAGAGTGAGACAGACAGAATGTGAACAGGGGAGGGGCAGACAGAAAGGGAGACACAGAATCTGAAGCAGGCTCCAGGCTCTGAGCTGTCAGCACAGAGCCCGATGTGGGGCCTGAACTCACAAACTGTGAGATCATGACCCGAGCCAAAGTCAGATGCTCAACCAGCTGAGCCACCCAGGTGCCCCTGCATTATTTATTGTAATAATATTTTATTATAATTTATAATAGGTACCTTGATTAAATGATAATTTATCTACAATGGACTGTTTCTATTCCCCCCAAATCCGTACATGGAAAGCCTAACCTCTAGTGTGATGCTACTAGGAGATGGGATCTTTCAGAGCTAATTAGGTCATGAGGGTGGAGCTCTCATGAGTGGGATTGGTGTCCTTATAAAAGAGACCCCAGACAGTCCTCTTATCCTCTCCTCCCACCATGTGAGGTCACAACAAAAAGTCAGTGGTCTGCAACCCAGAAAGGTGCCCTCACCAGAACCCAGCCATGCTGGCACCCTTACTCCAGACGTCCAGCCTCCAGAACTGTGACAAATCCACTTCTACCGTTTATATGCCACCCGGTCTATAGCACTTTGTTATAGTAGCACCAGCTGCCTAAGATCATTACTGAGATGTAAAGTGCCCTTGGAAATTTTGGACCCCAAGTGAGGGATTCACTCGCCTCACCCCAGTTCAGCCCTGTCATAGATGGCGTGATCTTCCCTGAGGAGGCACATAACGTCAGATTCTCTTTTTATGATGTTATACCCGTTCATCAATTTATCAGGGCTGGAAAATGATGATAGTCTATCACTCTTCATTTATTATCTGGAAAACATCTATAATAAGAGATGTCTTTTATACTATATTGTTTCCCAGTAGTGTAGTTCATACAGAAAAGGTAGGCTAAGTGCTTAATGCCTTCCCTTTATTTCCCAGCTTCAGAAATAATAGTTCATCAGTATATGCCAATGGTGATTAATTAGGTTTTTCTTTTTTTTTTTTCTTTTTTGGATCTTTGTAAACCCATGGATTTAAACTTTTTTGGTGTGTTTCAATCCACTGCAGTTACTATTCTTACTGAGAGTTAATGTGTTCCAACTCTGGCTACTGTGAGTGTCTTCAAGTTGGCTCCTGAGCCCTTGACATGACTCTAATCATCTTCGATAGCTTCCTTGCCATCTGGTATGACAAGATGGTCTAGTGTCATCCTGTACATTTCTGTCCCAGATCTGGATGATCTCCATCTTTTAATTATACAACTCAAGGTTTCTAAGCTCTAGTTCCTGAATCTCATGCTTCCAATATTGACATGCCTAATCAGCCAAATGGTGCCTCTAAAGTAGCCATTGTGTTCAGCCATGCAATATATTGCTGTCGGTGTTCCAGGAAACTGAAATTCTATCTGCACTGAAACCTTAATTTCCATGTAATCTCACTTAATCCTAGACGAGGCGTGTAAGGGTCAGCCATTTGGCTGTTTACATTTTTCTTTTTCTTTTTAATTGAAGTATAATTGACACAATGTTACATTAGTTTTGGGTGTACAACATAGTGACTTACCAAGTCTATACCTTATTCCATGCTCACTACAAGCATAGTTCCCATGTGTCACCATACAACGTTATTACAATATCACTGACTATATTCCCTATGCTGTACCTCTTTTCTTTTTTTAAATGTTTATTTATTTATTTTGAGGGGGGAGGCGCAGAGAGAGACAGAAAGAGAGAATCCTAAGTAGACTGTGCCCTGTCAGCATAGAGCCCAACCGGGGGCTCAAACTCATGAACCGTGAGACCATGACCTGAGTCAAAATCAAGAGCTGGACACTTAACCAACTAAGTCTCCCAGGGACCCACCCACTCCATGCTGTACCTCTCATCCCTATGACTTTTTCACTCCATAACTGGAAGTCTGTATCTCCCATTCCTCTTAACCCACTTTGCCCATACTCCTATGACCCACCCTCTGGCAGCTATTAGTTTGTTCTTTGAGTCTGTTTCTGCCTTTTGTTTGTTTAGATTCCACATATAAGTGAAATCATATGGTAGTTATCTTTCTCTGACTTATTTCACTTAGCGTAATACCCTCTAGGTCTATCCATGTTGCACAAATGGCAAGGACTCATTCTCTTTTTATGGCTGAGTGATAGTCCACTGAATATATCTGCCACATCATCTTTATCCATTCTATCAATGTACACTTGGGTTGCTTCTTATCTGAGCTATTGTAAATGATGCTGCTTTTTAAACATGGAGTGTATATAACTTTTTGAATTAGTGTTTTCATTTCATTTGGGTATATACTGAGCAGTGAAATTTTTGGATCATATAGTCTTTCTATTTCTAATTTTTTGGGGAACGTCCATACTGTTTTCCATAGTGGCTGTACAAATTTACATTCCCACCAATAGTGCACAAGAGTTTCCTTTTCTCTACATCCTTGCCAACACTTGTTATTTTTTGTCTTTTTGATCCTAGTCATTGTGACAGGTGTAAAGTGATATTTCACTGTGGGTTTGATTTGCATTTCCCAGATGGTTAGTGATATTGAGCAACTTTTCATGTCTATTGGCCATTTGTACATCTTCTTTGGAAAAATGTCTATTCAGGTCCTCTGCCCATTTTTAAATTGGATTTTTGTTTGTTTTTGGTATTGAATTCTACAAATTTTTCATATACTTTGGATATTTTTTCACTTTTCTTCAAAAATTTTTAATGTTTATTTTTGAGAGAGAGAGAGAGAGAGATAGAGAGAGAGCGTACATGCTAGTTGGGGAGGGGCAGAGAGAGAGGGAGATACAGAACCCGAAGAAGGCTCCAGACTCCAAGCTGTCAGCACAGACCCAATGCTAGGTTCCAACCAACGAACTGTGAGATCATGACCTGAGCCGAAGTCAGAGGCTTAACTGACTAAGCCACCCAGGCACCCCTATATACTTTGGATATTAACCTCTTATCAAATATATCATTGCAAATATCTTCTCCCACTTCTGCCCTTTTGCTTTGTTGATGGTTTCCTTCTCTGTGTATAAGCTTTTTATTTTGGTGTAGTCCCAGTAGTTTATTTTTGTCTTATTCCCTTTGCCTGAGGGGTCTGGAGGCAGATTTTTCAAAACCTATTAATTAGTATTACCTGTTTTTCAAGTCCAACTTAACTTCAAATTAGATGTACAGACTATAAATTGATAAATGCCTTGATATTTTGGGTTTTTAAAGTTATTAAAGTAACTTAATAGCATTAGATGATCTGTTTTATAACTTAATTTGCTCAAAGGGAATAAGACAGATTTACTATGATTACGATTTTGAGGTAATTGACATGAATCTGTAAAGATAAATATCCTTAAGTTTCTAAGTTGATTGCAATTATTTCTCAACAAATAGTAACAAATTCTTTAAAAATGTTATAAGACATTCTTTTTTGTGTGCCTAAAAACCAAAATGCGCTATTACTGAAATATGGTGGAATTGTATAGACTTAAAGATTTCCAGCTTTATACCTAAAGGTAAGAACTTTTTAATAAGCAAATTAAATGCTGGTAAGACTTTTCCCCACAAAATATATTATGCATAGTGGATTTTAATAATGTGAAAACAACATGCAGCTGCAGTAAATTTATCTAGAGTATTTCTTAATAGGAGGGACAGACGTCCGCAATTAACGTTCTTCTGCAATTTTCATTAGTTCTGGGATGAGCTGGATAATCACAAATGCTTGACATTCCATAAACACTTTCTGTAAGTGGGGTGTAAACCACAGCTGAACCCTGAAACTGCATAAATCTCTATTTTTCTTTATTTTCAAAAGCAAATGGCTTCTTTCTTCTCATGACTGTTTATTTCCTGATTGTGTTAAGAATAAACATTTAATTTTCAAAAAATACACAAGAATCCTTAGAAATGGACCAACATTCTATAATAACCTATTACGGGAAGCTTGTAAGTGAAAGGTTAACAATAATGTTTTATTCTTCAATCACCTACCCTATTATGACGCAGGCACCGTTTTAATAGCTCTTCTGCCATGTCGTATTTTGCTGATTGAATATAAATATCAGCAAGCAGCAACCAACTCTTCTCAAAGTCCTCAGCATCAATAGGATTCCAGTTCATTTTCGCAATCCGCTTCAGCTGGTTTCTGGCCCTTGGAGTCTGTTTCAAGATCATATAAGCTGTTGCCATTCCCAAAAGTGCTGGAATATGATCCCTCTGTAAGAAGGCAAAACTTCAGATGCCCATATACACAAATATACATGTTGTATGTTTAAAAGGAAACAGGGAAAGTAGCAAGTGCTACACAATGTGAGAACTGGCCTGTGAATTCTGTAACTGGCTCCACAGATATAACCGTGACATAGTCATTATTTAATACATCGAGTAAACTCAAGCTATCATGGAGAAAACTGGTCAGGCACCATGCGGTCAAAATAATTCAATAAATACACAGATGCCAGAACCATATGATTCAGACCATTAAGGCGACTTGATCTTTTGGGGACTAATTAGTTTTTATGGTTTTATACAGAAACAGGAAAAAACAAAATTCTATTTCAGTATAATACTCATTAAACATTTGCGTTTCAGATTCTGCATTCAGATTCCTTAGTTCTTTCACTTGTAAAACAAGAATGAGAATGATTTACCTGCAAATGATATTCCTTCTCTATGTGAACTTCTACTGACTTATCTATATTGACTTTTTATCGATATAGACTTTTATTGCTTGTTTTCCCTTCCTTCTTGTTTTATTTGAAAGCCTCTTCATTCAATTAAGTTTGACCAATGACATTTTATAAACAAGGCATGCGATTAATCACTTAGAAATTATATGAAATAAACTCATGCCTTAAAACACTCTTTTAGACTTAGAGTTTGCTGCTTGATAGTGTCTATAAAACACAATGTTCTTTTAGAGAAGAGTTCAGAGTCAGAAAATGTCACTCTGTGAAACCTACAGACTAAAAAGAATTGGTATGAAATGGAAGCCATTAGTGATCTACCCAGAAAACCAACTTACCTAAGCAATATGTGTATATCCCTGATAAAGCTAGGGGGGCTTCATACATTTCAGCAGTGGGATCATGATGTTTTAATAAAGACAAGGCTTCAGGTTAAAATACAAATAAAAGATGAGAGACTGTGCTTTAGAAATTACAATATCATGACTATAATAAAAGTACACTGTAAGACAGCAAGTTTGGGTAACCAATAAGGAATACTGCCAAAAGGAGACTAGAGGGGCATGTTCAATGTCCAACCCTGATCATGGTTGGAAGTCAGAAATAACCCTGGAATATGGGGTGCCTGGGTGGCTCAGTGGGTTGAGCGTCCAACTTCGGCTTAGGTCATGATCTCGTGGTCTGTGAGTTCGAGCCCTGCGTTGGGCTCTGTGCTGACAGCTCAGAGCCTGGAGCCTGCTTTGGATTCTGTGCCTGCCTCTCTCTCTGCCCCTCCCCTGCTCATGCTCTGTCTGTCTCTCTGTCAAAAATAAATAAAACATTAAAAAAAAAATTAAAAAAAAAAAAAAAGAAATAACCCTGGAATAGAGAAGGACAGTTCCTTAGAGCTTGATGAAAACAATTTTTTGGAAGATAAAATTTCTTTGGTTGTAATTCTATGCCTAGCAACAAACTTCCAATATGTAATTTGCTGTTGTAATTAAGGGATGGCAAAAAGGTTTGAGTGCCAAATTCAGCCAATTGGTGGTAGATTTTGGAGACATAAGGGGCATATTATCAATTCTTGAGCCCCTCCCCCCTTCTGTAGAAAGGAAAGAAAATAGAGGTCTGCTTTGAATTTGTCAGCCTGGTCCTAGGACAGCCCAAGACAAGAAAGGTTCTATAAAAATGTCCAGATCTAGGGGTGCGTGGGTGGCTCAGTCGTTAAACATCCAATTTCAGCTCAGGTCATGATCTCAGTTTGTGAGTTTGAGCCCTCCATCGGGCTCTGTGCTGACACCTCAGAGCCTGTAGCCTGCTTTGCATTCTGTGTCTCCCTCTATCTCTGCCCCTCCCCTGCTCATGCTCTATCTCTCTTTCAAAATAAAAAAAATTAAAAAAAAGTCCAGATCTAGTCACATGCTAAAAATATCCCACACTATACATTTAAAAATAAGCTCTCCGAATCACACACCTTGAGTTTGATTGGAATTAATCAACTTCTCACCGCTTGATCGCTCCTGAATGAACTCAAGAATGGTTTCTAAAAGTGCAAACCTGAGTTACAACCCCTGCATTAGACCCATATGTCTTTTCTGGTGCAGACATCCTAAGGTGTTCAGCTGGCTTGTCAATGTCTCTCTCAGTCACTCTGAGCTGCAGCAACTTTAGATCACAGAAGACAATACAGCCATGTTGTAACCAATGCACCCTTATGCTTCAAGACGACAGGATGAAAGCAGGTGGAAACAGTTTGCTTGGGTTTAATGTGTCTTCTACCTTTTCCTCAGGTGACTTCCTGTTACCTACCTCTTTTTCAATCAATCTGAATGCTACAGAGTGTCATAAATATACCCCATGCTTGTCTGCCTCCTTGCCTTTGTTCATACTTTCCCCTTCCCCTAGAATGTATGTATCGTCTGTCTCTGCCTGTGAAAATGCAATTTATCATGGTTCTTCTTAAATCACATCTCTCCACAAAAGGGCCTCCCCACTTTCCTTATACTGTTTCCTACACCACTTTTACCTGTAACTCTAGGACAAAATGTAATAGATTTTGGTTTGTACACAGGCAGTATGCTTTGCCTTATCATCCCTAGATTATGATAAACTCGATAAAAGAGACTATACACTTTTGTGATTCCCATTTTGCCTAGCACCCACTGGCTGCTTAGTGAATATTCATTTTATTAATACATGCAGCTTATGAGTTAAAAGAAAAAAATGCCAGATAAAACTCACTGCTGAAACTTCAGTTCATGCATCAGTCTTAGGCTGGAATGGTCAGTGAACAGATTTGAGGGTAGTATATTAGTAATCACACATATATGAATGGTAAAAACAATGCAGTCTCACCAACAAAAAAAACTGGCACAGTACTGCTAAGAAACAGCCGTGATGTCACTCACTGATTTTGGTGTTCTCTCAAACCTCATGACTTAAACTCTCTCCCCTACTTCTGCTCTCCATTCATCAGCCGCTGCCGTCCATCTGCTGCCACACGGCCCACCCCTGAGAGGGTCACGTCATGGTCAGCAGAAGGGTGCTGCTCTAGAATGTCACTGCTGCTGATACTACCTTGCTGTCAAGTTCCAAGGGTGGCTTACAGGGGTGATAAAGTGCCATCTAGGATGCTTGTGCACAAATGGCAACAGGAGCTAGAGGTTCCCCAAAGCTCTCCTCGGTCATGGGAGGCAAGAGGAAGGGGCCACTGCAGGGGGGTTTTGGTGGCTTACTGCTACCACTGTGATCTCTGAACCGCAAGAAAACACAGCAAAGTTCTGTATGTCCTCTGAGAGACATAAATTCTGAATTTTTGGTGGCCTACAACACTGTTGAATGGAAGAACATGAAATCCGATGAGTATGCTTAGAACTAGCGATCACCCACTGCTGATGAATGGGGTCCCTAGAATTCCTTCCTTAGTATCAAGCAACTGAAGAAATACAGCACTGTGTGAGAGAAGGCAACACCAAGCACCCAGAGTGAGAAGGTGGATATGAGTGAGGTGAAAAGAGAAGAAAATCTCTGATCTAATTATTATTTGCTCTAATTATTATTATTGTTGTTACTATTATTATTTTTGCAGGGGGAAACAACACCATTATTCTCACGACTGAATTATAAGCGGTCAGTACTGACCTCATTTAGCCTTAGATTTGGAAACATTTCAAGTTTGCATAAGTGAAAAGGTGAGCTATCAAGGCAGACAGGTATTTATTTTCACTTAGCAAGTTAAGTGAAACAACACAGAAACTTTCCAGAAGATAAAGCCATTCCTTTGAGTTAATTTATGCCCTTTTTTTTTTTTATTAATTTTTTTTTTTCAACGTTTATTTATTTTTGGGACAGAGAGAGACAGAGCATGAACAGGGGAGGGACAGAGAGAGAGGGAGACACAGAATCGGAAACAGGCTCCAGGCTCTGAGCCATCAGCCCAGAGCCTGATGCGGGGCTCGAACTCACGGACCGCGAGATCGTGACCTGGCTGAAGTCGGACGCTTAACCGACTGCGCCACCCAGGCGCCCCAATTTATGCCCTTTTGAAGAAGAATTTCCTTTTCTTAGAATTTACCATTCTAATAGAAATAAATATAAATACATATATAAAGAAATACAAATAAATACAAATATAAATAAATAAATATAAACAACATATCAAAATAGTAACAAAACTGTTTCTTCTGGAAACAGAGGTATATATATATTACGTAGAATTATGCCGAACTACAGAGGCAATTTGTACTTGTAATTAAGTCAATCTTCAGAAAGTAAACAACTATTTCTATACCACCAAGGAAAGATAATATAAAGCTGAAAAAGAAAATCTAACCTCAGATGTTGCTATTTCGGTGAAGGTATTCAATGCTTGTTCAACATTAGACTTCTGTTTGGTAGCGACTAGGCAATAGTTTTCCATTATGCGAAGCTGTACATGACCCTGAATGGTCTGAGGTTTTA
This sequence comes from Herpailurus yagouaroundi, assembly GCF_014898765.1. Taxonomy (NCBI): domain Eukaryota; kingdom Metazoa; phylum Chordata; class Mammalia; order Carnivora; family Felidae; genus Herpailurus; species Herpailurus yagouaroundi. The sequence continues at coordinate 47,385,936 of NW_024412395.1, forward strand.
GTTCTTTAAGGAGTTTTTCTGCTGTTCTCACTGCTAATTGCACAGACTCTTGCTTCTCAGTTGAATTCCTATATACAATTAAAAATAAATCTGTCTGTTACTCATGAAGTAAAATTCACTGATTTTGGAATGAGCCCTAGGGTACACTGGCTTCTTTGCTGTCACTTATTTAATGTAACCCTTTTGTGGAATGTCACTCATTCTCTTCTAATACAAGGTGAACCACAGTTACAATGCATTAGATTTAAACAATTAATACAGCTTTAATGAAACACCATTAAACATTTATTCACTTTAGACAGAAGACAAAAATTGGACAATATCTGTATGTGGTGAGTGTGTTCATTTCCACTAATATAAAACTAGAATTCAGGAGAAGTAGAATCATACAATTATCAAGTGGTACATATACTCAGAAAATGAAAGGAAAGAAAGGAGGGAGTAAAAAGTAACTAACTGCTGAAGCACCTACTATGTGCCAAGTACTGCAATATTTTTACCTGTCTATCAGTCTCTCAGAAAAGAAACTATGTATCTGTCAAAGGCTGTAAATGTCAAGTGTAAAAACAATGTGGATATGTGACATCAATTTTCTTATTTTAAAAAAAAATATATAAATCAATTAATAAAAGGAAATTAAATTCTCAAAGCCCATTCACTAAACCATTGTTTTTTTTACCTCAGGCTTCAGGCTTTACCTTCTCTAAAACATTTCACATTGTTGAATACCTTCTTCAAAGTTTCCCTCCTTTGCCTTCTGTAATATTATGGGTCTCTTGCTACCATGCTGACTGTCCTTTTCTGACTTCCCTTCCTCCTCCAATCCCCTTAAACGTTAGCCCGAAGTTTAGTTTTCAAACTTATGTTACTGCATTCTATTTGCAAAGAGGCCATTCATTGAGCTCCAACTGTCTACTCTGATCACACATCCCCCACACCTGTATCTCCAGCTGGGACCTCCCTTCTGAGTTCTAGTTTTATATTTTCAACTATTTGCTAAATAGTTCCATGAGGACAGCCTATAGTTGCATAACAGTATGTCACCTAAACCTTTATAAACAAACAGAAACATGCCTCTCCTTTGCTCTAAAACTTTTAATGGTCTCTATAACCCAAGCCTTCAAATCTGTCATTAAAACCTCTCAGCAGTCTGTTCTCATTTTCTCTCACACCCCTGTGCATCTTCCCCTGACTGCTTTGCACTGCTAGGATTTCTATAAATTCTTGTAACACTTACTATCCATTTCACCCATTTCTGTTCTGTCAAAGATCCAATGGTTTCAGATATTGTCTTGCCTCCTAAGTAAATTACATGCTCCTGAAGGCAGAAACTACCTTATGTACCTTACGCATTTACATCCTTATATATCCCCTACAATGCCTTGCCCATTTCTGAGAACAAGCAACTAACACAGGTTGACAGCAAAGGCACTATTTATCAGCAGTGCACCACGGTGGCTATTAGCAGGAACTTTGAGGTCACGTAGAACTCAGTCCACATCTTGCCCCCACCATTTACTATCACATTAGATAGGTTAACTCTGAGCTTAGTTCACAACACTGTTGCAGGGAGTAAATAAGACAATGCACATAAAGTATATAGTATAGCACAGGGTATGGCAGAGAACTACCATATGCTAAGGAGTTACTGTTACTGTGTGGACAGCTTTTGCTAAAGTAATCAAATTCTACAATTTATGCTGTTTCAACAATTAGGGAAACGTCTTTGTAGCATGCTTATTCTGATTTAGGAAGCCTCTTAAAAGCATTTCATGCTTATTTCAGAGAATGGCTATTCTAGCTATGATTTTTTTTCACCTGCCTTTTCATTAGTGCTCTCCTAGAGTTTAGCCCTCTTTTAGAAGGTATCCTTGCTTGTTATCCCTAGTAAGTGTTTCCAGAAAAGGGAGAATTTGTCAAATGATAACTCACCCTAGGTTTCCATCCAGATTTTCAAATACTTCACCTCCAACAGTTTCATTATCTGGATTCAGACAGATTTCTATCATATTATAAAGGGCATTTTGGCCCCAGTCACTGTCTTTCCGAGCTTTATTAAAGTGTCGAAGGGCATCATTTGGTTCTCCAGTATACCTTGTTAGATATTAAAAAAAAAAATCACTTATTTCAATTGTCGACTACAAACTTTAAGTCATTTATAATATCTTTGGTAAAGATTTGGTTAAAATTATTAACATGTTTTTTTAAAGTTTTTAATTTGAGAGAGGAGAGAGCACAAATGGGGGAGAGGGGCAGAAGAAGGGAAGGAGGGAGGGAGAGATGCAGGGAGGGAGGGGGAGGGAGAGAGAGAGAGAGAGAGAATGAATCCTAAGCAGGCTCCGTGCTCAGCCCAGAGTCCGACTTGGGGCTGGATCCCATGACCCTGGGATCATGACCTGAGCCGAAATCAAGAATTGGATGCTCGACCCACTGAGCCACCCAAGCGCTCCATAAAATGTAGATCCATCTTAAGACAAAGGAAAGTTTATTCTACTTTATTCACAATGAGAAAGAAAAAAACTATCATGTAGGATTTATTCACCAACAGATTTACCAAAGATATAGTCCTTTACAGTACTGAAATCCCGGCTCCAATTTGGCTCTGGAGTTACGTTTTTCAGCCATTAAGAAAAATCGTGGAACATCCTCAAGTTTTCCACATCTTCTCAGGAAATCAATTAAACGAGATAATGTCATGTAATTATCTAGAAACAAAGAATATTTCAAATATAGACAACATTTTATATCTCTTGTTTTTGTGGTTATAATCCTGCTTCATTAAAGTACAGTTTACTTTAAGTGATGTAGAATTTAAATACAAGCAAAAGGAATGCTTTAGGTATTATAAACCCTTAAAAAGACTGTATGAGTAATTGGATAAAGGTTTGGTTGGTCTGGGCAGTGGGAGAAGGTTCTATACAAGCCAATGTATAAAAATGTACATTTGTTATAACTTAATTTTCAACTGTTCCTGGGACCAAAATCTAGATACAGTCTCTGCATTGATCATCTAAACTGTAACTGTAGAATTCAGGAGGGTTGATGTGATTACACAGGGTTAAGACTATCTCTGACGTCCTTTCTCCTCCACCCTTAGCTAGGAACAGGGTGAGAACAGTACTTTTTGATGATAATGTTTGGGGTGGGCAATCAGAAATTTTACTCCAGACTTTTCTTAATATGTATATGTGACTAATGTACTAGACACTAGCTTACCATAATACAACTGTAACAAATCAGTCCTAGTATTTTAATCCTAATTTGCCTTCTCCTAAGAAAAAAGAATTAATTTAGTTCTTTGGTATCAGGTATAATTTACTGGCAGGTTCCTAGAAAGCCTTCTCCCAATTCTATCTAGTTCTTTTATATCATTAAAATACTGAAAATTTTAATAAATATTTTTTAATATTTATTAAATTAATAAATTTAATAAATATTTTTCAGATTGTAAAAATAACGCATGGACATTTTAGAAAATTTGGAAAAGTATAAAGAAGAAAAAGAAATCACTCATATTCCCACCAGCTAGAGATGACCACATTTTGGTACTTTTCTTTTCATATATTTGTGAGTGAAAATCATTCTATCAGTATTTATGTATCTACTTTTATTATATCAATATTTAATATATATAAAATTAATATGCAATATTAATATACAATATTAATATATACAAAATTGAAGTCACACTTGGGGTTTTAATTTTGGTTCAGCATTATACAATAAACATTTCCCAAGTCATTAGTCTTCAAAAACATGATTTAAATGGCTGCATAATAGTCTATTATATCAATGGCTTATATTTTATTTCTCTATAGTTGTGCTTTTTAGATGTTTGGACTCTCAAGTTTCAGTGAGCACAGGACTCATAGTAGGGGATTTGCGAAAATCATTGTATAAGCTGTGCTGATCTTTTCTGTTGAGTGAATTAGAATTAAAACACACAAACAAAAACTTTTTAAGAAATTTTTCCTTGATTTTATGTTCTAAGGAGAGAAAATATATGATCCAGCAAGTCCACTTCTGGGTATATATTCAAAAGAATGGAAAGCAGGGAATCAAGTAAATATGTGTGCACCTGTGCTTACAGCAGCATTACTCACAATAGCCCAAAGTGAAAACAACCTAATGTTCATCACCAGATGAATGGACAAATAAAGTGTGGTATATACACACAATGGAGTATTACTCAGCCTTAAAAAGGAAGGAAATCCTGACATATGCTACAGCATGAACATTGAAAGCATTATACTAAATGAAATAAGCCAGGCACAAAAGGGCAAATATCATATGATTCCACTTATATAAGGTATCTACCTACAGTAGTCAAATTCATAGAGAGGTAGAATGGGAGTTGCCAAGAGATGGGGGAGGGGAGCAGGGGGCGTTAGCGTTTAGTGGGTACAGAATTTTAGTTTAGAATGATGGAAAAGTTCTGAAGATGAAAAATGGCGATGGGTACAAAATAATTGGAATGTACTAAATGTCAGCGAACTGTACACTCAAAAATGGCTAAAATGGCAAATTTTATGTTATGTACTTTTTGTTATGTTACCACAATAAAAAATCCTTAAAAAAAAAAAAAACAAACAAACTTCTGTAGGCTTGGTTTCTACTCTATTACATGATGTTAACGTAATCCAGGTTGACAACATCATCATTTGCCTTCCTTTACCTAGTATCTTGAGATTTTGTTCTTCCTGTTTTTTGGTATCACTAAAATACAGAGCATGGTTTCAGAGAAAGAGGATTCAACTAGTGGTCTTGTCTTTTAGCTATGGAAATTCAAACAAATTACTCAAATTTTCTGAGTCAAGGATTACCTATTTTCTTAAAATAGGAATATAATATTGACCCTCAACATGTCATAGAGACCAAATAGAAAAAGGTCATGAAAGAGCTTTAAAAATACAATGGTCATTAGTGGGGAACCTGGGTGGCTCAGTCAGTTAAGCGTCTGGCTCTTGGTTTTGGCTCAGGCCATGATCTCACGGTTTCGTGGGTCCAATCTCTGCATCGAGCTCTATGCTGACAGGACGGACTCTGCTTGGGACTCTCTGTCTCCCTCTCTCTCTGCCCCTCCCCAGCTTGCACTGTTTCTTTCTCAAAAATAAATAAACTTAAAAAATTAAAAAAAAATTACAATGGTCATTAGTAATACTTACAACTCCAAAAGTGTGAATAGAAACTAGGGATAACTACCCACAATAAAGTCACAGGACCTAGAAGCTGTCTTGGATTAGGCAGGATGTGAAGGTGAAAATTTCTGGCCAAAGTTTTTTTGTATGATGTTGCTAATATGTGCGATGCATGATATTGCTAATATTATCTAAAGTCAACATTGGGAGGACAGTTTCTTAAATAATTATCACTTTCCAATACTACTGAAATGTATTATTAGTTCAAATTATAATTACCACTGACACTGACTTGTCTTTTGGTTAACCATGAAATCTGACAAACAGGCAAATTTCTGTACTTAGGGAATCCATTGAAAAGTGAAATGTATTATATATTCTGAAAAAACTTAGCTCATACCTATTGAGGGATAGGGAGAAGATACCAAATGATTATAGTGTGATGCGATGCAGCATGAATAAAAGTGCTTTGGAATTACAATGCACAGAATTCCTAACTGCCCGAGGTAGGCGGGAGGTTTCACATGGAATCAGACCTTTGGGCAGCCTGAAGGCTACGAGGAGGATCTTGCTAGACATACCAAGACATTCCAAGAGGCATATGGCATGTGCAAAGACAGAGCAGAGCAGCATGGGGAGTGCTGCTAAGTCCAAGGTTACCTGATATTAAAGTGGAGGAAGAGGGGTAAGAAATACAAATGGACCAGTAATTTAGGGCTGCCTTATTACCAAAATAATGCTATGATTTTAGACTTTCCCCTGGAGAGCCATCCTAAATTGTACGCCAAGCAGCAGTTTTTGATTTACAGAAGTGCTATGAAGGTGTCAAATGGCAGGAGCCTAGAGACTGAAAGGATGAGTGCGGGGGCTGCACTGGTCTCGGTGAGAGGGGATAAAGGCGCTAATTCGAGCAGTAGGCTTAGCAGACGGCAGCCTGGATGTGACAGCTGGCTCTTTAGCAGACAGAACTGATGAACCCTGTTAAGAAGTTAGTGTGAGGGAAGGGACAACCCAAGATGATGTGGAGATTTTAAGAGTTAAGAGGTGTAATCTGTCAAGAGAACAGTAATTACCTCTATAGGAAGGACTGTCTACTAGTTAGGTTAACTCAAATTAGACAGTGCATTTCTGAAGTCAGCTAAAATACAGCATTAATTTAAGGTATAACATGTGTTACTTAGGATGACCTATAATTCATGCAGAGAGTAAGTATAGATACTCAGGTTTTAGAATGATTCTGATAGAACATATCTGTGAATAGAGTCCTATCAGGAATAAAGAATGCAAGATTAAAAACCTAAAATATGACAGAGACCACAAAAATTTTAACATTTTGTATTTTTAAATGACTGGGTATTTTAGTCATGCATTGATCCATTCAACCAATACATATTTATTTTGTACCATCTATGTGCTTGGTGATTCGTCTGATGCTGGGGACTAAGATGAATATGATGTGATCTCTGCAAACTTGAGGAGACTGTAGTCCCATGGAGAAGACAAATGTATGCATAAATACTTTCAGAAAGATACTAGAAGAGACGAGACAAAGAGATATGGGTGAAGTCATCCAGGATTTGGGTGACCAATTCATCCCACTTTGTTGAGACTTTCTTTTAGCATTGGAAGTACTGCATTCCAGGAGATCCTCTCGTCTCTGGCAAATCGAGGTAGATGGTCCACCTACTCAGCATCACGTAAGGCATCTTAAAACATAGGTGGTGGCAGTAAGGTACAGGCTTTTGTTTTTGGTAAAGGGTGAGTATATTTTGGATCATGTGTTGGGAAAGAGAAAAAGAATAAGGAAGGCAATGTGCACTATAGGCAAAAGGAAAAAGAAACATGCAAAGATTTGGACATATGGATATATGTGATTTGGTATTTCCAATGTACAAAGTCTGTACACTGAATTTACAAATAATTTATTTTATATTTGTTTATAAACAGACAGTCCAAAGCTGCCAGTCTACTAAGCCAATTTGACTATTATCTCTTTCAACAAAATGCTGATGCCAAGTTACCTGGCTGAGACCAAATTCACATGACAGATGAGGGCTTCTTCAAATCTTCTATGTGAGGGCACTAGCATCATCAATGGCTTAAAAATATTCCAAGGGCAGAGGTTTGTTTTTTTAAAGAAGCCAGGTTTGATTATTCACTCAGAGAGAAGTGCTACAATATGAGAACAGCTTGGGACAGAATGAAAATAGTATGTGTGTCCCTTAAACTGGCAGTTCATAGAAGGAGAAAAGGACAAGCAGAGTCTAGAACCCCGGACAGAAATGGCATGACAAAAATAACTTAGGCTTGAAGAAAGTAAGAGTAAGCTTTGGGCAACTGAGGTGGGAAGATGTACTCAGAGTGAGTAGAAGAGGTAAGATGTTAATATAATTAACTGCACTCTTTTATTTTTTTAATGTTTATTTATTATTTTTGAGAGACAGAGAGAGAGAGAGAGAGTGGGATGGGAGGAAGAGAGAGACGAAGACAGAAAATCTGTAGGGGGCTCTGTACTGTTGCCAGAGAGCCTGATGCGGGGTTTGAACTCCCGAACTGTGAGAGAGATCATGACCTGAGCTTAACCCAGGCCTGAGCCACCCAGGCACCTGGATTAACTGCACTCTTTTAAATAACACCTGGGTAGAAGCTGGGACAGACTGGGGAAAGAAAGAAACAACAACAGAGCATGAGGCAATCCAAAGGTGGGAGAACATTTAACAAGATAATAAAAATAGTAGAAATAAAATAAAATGTTGTTATCACTATAAAGACAGAAAGGACTTATTTTCTTTCAACCTTTACTCTAACGAGGGGTATTTTGTTTGTAAGTAGAAAGTGTTGTTCTCAAATTCAAACTTTTTAAAAGTAGAAGCATTAGTAACTACAATAGTAGAGTCTATAAGGTTTTTGAGTTGCCCTACTTGAAAGAGACAGCTGCCCAAACCAGGCAGTTCTGGTTGCCCGTGGTGGCATCCCACCATGAAGGCATTAGGGTTTACAAGAACTGAGTGACACCTCTAGGAGTCCTCTGAGATTTCAAACACTTTTTGGTAAAAACGTAAGTAACACACATTACTGTTTCCACCTTCCTTTCCTGTTTTCCTTTTCCTCCCCACCTTCCCTCTCCCTTGTTCCCTTTGCTCCTCCCACTCTTTTTCTATCCAATATTTACTGAGCACCAAGTTGGCCAGATACTGTTCTAAATCCTGGAAACACAGCAACAAAGACAAAGTTCCTGGCCACTTGATGCTTACATTCTATTATTTAGGGTGATATAAAAAAGCCGAACACAAGATAGAAAGATAGAGAGCAGTAAGAGGTGTCATTGATACAGGATGGCTGCAGAAGGGTGCTCTCAGGATGTGACCATGCTGGAGCCAAGTCCTGAAGGCGTGAAGTAGCCGCCACCAGAATATTCCAGGAAGAGGGAAGAGCAATTTAAAAGTGTCAGGGCACTAAGCTGCGAGGACTGTTGCCTACCTAATGTCTACCATCACTTTCTTCCTTACTATCAGAATTCTGATTTTATCCTACATGGCACTGGGTTCAACTAAAAGATGACCTTTCCCACCATCTTTTGCAGCCATGCAGGTGCTTCCAGAAGGGAAATTTTTTACAGAAAAAAAAAAAAAAGATGGTTCACTAGGGAGGTAATCCCTTTTAGCCACCTCCACCCCAACCTTCCCCATCTGGGCCCTGGAACGTTGATGCTAGAGCTGCAGTCATCCTGGACCATGAGGTGATACTCAGAGTGGAAGTCAGGCTGATGAGGGCAGGAGAAAAAGGCAGAGGACTCAGGTGTCCTGATGATACTGTGGGTCCTCCATGCCACTCTCCGCATAACCGACTTCTACATTTCTTTTACATAAGAGGAAAATAAAGAGCCATAATCATTCAGGCCACTGGAACTTTGAGAGGGACAGTCTCTGCTACTTTCAGCTGAAAGCATTTCTCGACTGTCTGGAGGCAAGGAACAGAAACGGGAGAGTTTGAGAACACAGCATTAACTATCTACGTGAGAGACGCTGATGCCTGAGACCAGGTGGCAGCAGCACAGGAAGTAAAAGGTGATGGGATTCCAGGTATGCCCTGAAGGTAGAGCAACGGGGATATGCTGACAGACGGGATGTGGTAGAGAGACAGATGAGCCGAAGGTAACAGTAGGGTTTGGGGCCTAAGTGGGTAAATGGTGATACTATTTACTGAGGTGAGAAATGGAGGAGTAGATTTGGAGGGACAGAAGGAGAGATCCATTGTTCTACAGAAACATGTCAAGCTGGAGACCCCCCAGGACAGCAGGGTGGGAATGGGTCAGGACTGGAGGAACATGCTTGCAAGACACCAGCATACACGTAGGACATAAAGCCATGGGCCTGGATGAAGTCGCCCAGTGGGCTGACTATATTAAAAAAAAAAAAAAAAAGTTTGAGAGCCCGGGTCTAGAACATCCTGATATTTACAGGTCATAAAGAGAAAAGAGATCTAACAAAGATGCAGACAACAAAAAAAGAAAAACCAGGGAAGCCCAGCGCCCCAGCAGGCAAGTGAAGAAAGTCCTTCACGAGGGAGGGAAGGAGCTGTGCTGAGCGTAAGGACAGGCCACGGAAGCAGACAGCTGAGACATGAACGCAGGCTCTGGCAGCTTGGAGGTGGCCGCCTGTCCTGCAGAAACAGCCTCCCTGGACTGCAGGAGCGGAGCAGATGATGTGGAGACAGCACAGATGGAAACCGTTTAGAGGAGATGTTCTATCTGGGAAAAGCGAAGAATGGAGCATTAATTGGCAGGAAGAGTAACTGGACAGTTAAGAACTGGCTTTTAGTTAATATATTTAGCAAGGGGCTATCACGCCATACTTGTGCGTGGACTTGGGAAAAAACGGTGGTGCAGGAGAGACAGATGTGCCTGAAGAAAGCCCTCCAGGGGGACAGGGGTGGCATCCCTGGCCCACAGGGAGACACTGGCTGTGGGAAGGATGGCAGATCTGGGGAGGACAACGGCTGCGAGAAGGCAGACCTGATGAAAGGCGAATGGAGTTCTTCCAGTTGCTCGTATTTTCCTACTCAAGTGGGCGGCAACATTTTTAGTTGAGGACAAGGAAGGGGGATGAGGGGACTAGAGGTTTGAGGAGGGGGAGGAGAAGGTATAAAAAGCAGCTGGAATGAGTGAATTCATTAGAGAAATACAGCAGGATTGCCAGGCAGCATCTGAGGGCCCACTGGGGGTCTGTGGTCACAATTTAAAGTGAGGCCAGTCAAAGGTGCTGCATTTTCCTTACAGCCATTTCTGCTACTCAAAGGCAGGTGTGGAACAGAGAGGTGGATTTGACTGAGGTTTTCATAACAGTCAAAAAGAAGAGAAAGGAAGTTGACTGCATTAGTAAAAACATAATTAATGGATATTTACCTGGTTTGCGTTCTAAAAGCTGCTGTAAATGAAACACTGCTTGTTCATAGTCCTGTTTCCTGAACATGAGATCTGCCATCATCTATAAAGGTAAAAGTTGGTTCTAAAAATATTGCCATATATTTTACAAAGCATACCTTTCCTGTCAAGATTTAGGGCTATGAAAACACCTATGAAAAACATGAAGAGGGCAAAGTTTTACAAAAAGGAGCCATTTAAAATTCAAGTATATCGAGGAGCCTGGGTAGCTCAGTTGGTTGAGCATCTGACTTCAGCCCAGGTCATGATTTCACCATTAGTGAGTTTGAGCCCCACGCAGGGCTCTGTGCTGACAGCTCAAAGCCTGGAGCCTGCTTTGATTCGGTGTCTCCCTCTCTCTGCCCCTCCCCCATTCACGTTCTTGTCTCTCTCTCTCTCTCTCTCTCTCTCTCTCAAATTAAATAAACATTAAAAAAATAAATAAAATAAAATTTGAGACTCAAGATATGAATTACACTAATTCATATCACTGTAACAGAAGATAATTAAGGATGTGAAACAGATCACTCTGTTCACAAAACTTCATTTTTAGCAGAAAATATGTTTCAAGTGGCTATTTTAAAAACCGAAACTTGAAGGGAATTGCACACTCTATGTGCCGTGATAGAAAAGATGCCTCCCTGGATTTGGCTAAAAGGACGAGAAGATTTAAAAAAAACCCAAATACTCTTAAACCCTAAATATTCCAAAGCAATTTAAAATACACAAGATCTACTGAGCTTTTCTTATTGTGTTTTAAAAGGGATGCTTTTTATACTTCTTTTTTTTATAATAATAATTTTCAGTGAACCTCACATACTATCATCTACCTAGCCGTTGGGAAATGAACTCGTATCTCAACCCGGGTAAAAATGAGAAAGCAAAGCACACCATCTTAGAACAATACATCAAGGCTTCTCTCTGTAACTACAAAAGTCCCATGGAAACTTTTTAATTAGTCCTGCATGTCTGGGTAAGTACTTAAAAGTCAGTCGTTAGCAAATGATAGCTTTGTCACATCAACTCTTCCTGATCATGTATCCTCTTTGGCATAAAGACAAATTAACTAGACCCCAAAGGGAAAGTAAAGGCCTGACCTAGGTTTGCCATTCTTATAAAACAAAGAGATTCTTGGTCTTTATTGGTAAAATATGCTAATAACGTTAAAAATACTGTTTCTTCCAAAAGTCAACATGAGCCAGGCCTCTCATCTAGTATTAGTTTTACGGGGTAAAATTTGAAACTTCCACATGGAATATAAAACACAACTGCCTTTCCAGCACTGAAGTCCTTTGCACTGACCATGGTGGCAGCTTCATTGTCCTGGTCACTCTGGAGAAGCAGCGCACAGTGCCGCAGGCAGGCATCAGGGTCGTCCTGTGCCAGGTACAATCGAGCCAGCTCCAACAGGATCTGTAGAGAAAAAGCGCAAGATTAGTCAGAAACTGTTTGGATTAAAAAGTGCATATGGAAAATGTCTGGACACAGATTACACTTCAGCTGACCAAAAGCAATTGCAATAAAAATGCCAAGTATGATCGGCAGGAAAACTATACACATACCCCCCTCTATTTTCTCTTATACTGGAAGAAAGGGGGAAAACAGGTAGTAACTCACTTGAAAGGTATATAGACACAAAGCACTGTGAAAAGAACACTGGTCTTAAATCAGAGAGAGATTAGATTCTAGTCCAGGCTTCTCCACGATGGGGCCAGGTCCCTGTTATCCCTCTAAACCTGTTTTCTCATTTGAAAAATAAAAAGCTTTTAGCAGATAATTTCCAAAGTATGCTTCAGATTTGAAAACATGATTCTAACTCCTTTAACCACCACTATACAAGGTACTTATTTGGCTATGTCTTAAGGGTTATTTTTGCCTTACATCTGAAAGAGTTGTATTCATTTTACAATGTTCAATTCAAAACCATAAATTTTGGGGCGTCTGGGTGGCTCAGTTGGTTAAGCAGCTCAGGTCATGATCTCGCAGCTCAAGTGTTCGAGCCCTGCATCGGGCTCTGTGCTGACAGCTCAGAGCCTGGAGCCTGCTTCAGGTTCTGTGTCTCCCTCTCTCTGCCCCTTCCCAACTCACACTCTGTCTCTCTCTCTAAAAAAAATAAACATTGAAAAAAAAAATAAAACCTTAAATTCTAAAATATAGTTGTCTTTTCTCCTGCATCATGCAATAAATGCATCAGAGAAAGACAAATACTATATGATTTCACTCATGTGTGAAATTTAAGAAACAAAACAAATAAGCAAAGGGAAAAAAAAAAAGAAGAGAGATAGAGGCAAACCAAGAAACAGACTCTTCACTGTAGAAAACACACTGATGGTGACCAGAGGGGAGGTGGGTGGAGGTATGGATGGGGATGAAGGAGGGTACTTGTGATGAACACTAGGTGTTGTATGGAATTGCTGAATCACTATATTGTACACCTGAAACTATTATTATGCTGTATGTTAACTAACTGGGATTTAAGTTAAAAAAAGAAAAAGAAAAAAAGAAGTATTTAGCCATATATTAATTTTTTTAAATTAATCATCTATCTAGATTTGAGAGAGTAACAGCATTTTAATTTACATAACCAGACACGTATAGAAGTTTTCTTTACCAGTATTATCCTTACAGGTATTCTCATGCTGTGCCACTTTAGGTAAGAGATTCGTCTAGTCACTTTTCTGCATATCCAGCACCAAATAGCAATTGAAATACAGAGGTGTTCAACAGCAGTTTAGTAAACTGAACTGAATCATGAAGACCCAGATATTCGAGACTGAGAAATTGTTTTAGAGTGATTATCAAAACATAGATTAATATCAAAAAAACCAAAGAGCTTACTGATTTATTTTATGTCACTTCTTCCACGATAAGTTTTAGACTCTGACATTATTACATAAGGTATTTTGAAGAATTTCTAGAAACAATATTAATTTTTTAGCTTGTATTTTTATTACATTTATTTTTTTACAAACAAGCTGGTAAGAATTTTACATCTGGGGCAATTAGATGACATCTGGAATAAAAGGCGGTGAAAATTTTATAAAGGTTCTGACCTTATTATCTGTTTCACAATGAACAAGAGCCTCTCTATAAAACTTAATTGCTTTTTCATAGTCTCGCTGAGCAACAGAATGTTTGGCAATCCCTGCACAAATTTCAGCTGCTAAATGCTTCTGTGCAGAAGCTGCGTCTGGCTGTTCCATCTGAACACGTTTTAGTATCCGAGATTGTAATTCTCGAGCCTAGAAGAAAATAAGGATAAAAAGGAATTTAAAAAAGAAATGGAAAATAAGTTAAACAATTATCAATAACTCACACACAGCATACATTTACAGAAGATATATTTAAGCATTATTGGCCTTAAATCTAACAAAGCCTGATCCAAAGAAAATGTCTTAATTGAGGTCTTAAACATGTGCTTGTTTGCAAATGAGCCAGCATGCACATATCTTTCCAAACAAAGTATAATAAAATTTCTGAGTCTTTTCCCACTGTTATAAGGATATGTACAGAAGGCTCACTAAGGAGGAAATGCAGGCATGAAACAAATATATGGAAAATAATCTAGATGCTGCAATTAAATACGTGGAAATATAAAATGTTTATTAAATTAATAAAGTAGTATCTAAAAATTATTAAATCAAATATTGGAAGGTTTCAGGCAGTAAGTACATCCATATATCGGTGATGACAAACGAATGAGTCCAAACATTCTTGGAGAGCATCCTAGCAAAACATGCTAACTTGATAAAACGAATCAAACTACTGAACTTAGTTGTTCCACTTTTGGGAAGGTATTATGGATGTTACTTAGAAGAAAAAAAGGAAACATGTTATCTGTTAAAAAGAAAAAAAAAACCAATCTGTTATTTGTTGTAAAAACAAAAAAAGAAACAACAAAAAATAAGAAATCTGAAAGCAACTCAAATGTCTAATGATGGGGAAATGACCAACGAACTGATGGTGTATATTTATAAGGTCCAACACTATACACAGATACCCAGAAAGGAGGTAGGGGCCTCCGTCAAGGTAAGAATGTAGAGCAGGTTATTAAACTAGAATATCAGCCTTATCACCTACCTACATGTTTGATTTGTGAAACATTGAGACCTTCCTTTTGTAAATGACAGAGAAGTCCTACGTTTTAGGCCTTCACAATAAAATTTAACTTTGAGCTATAGATAACCATCCACTAAGGCATTCATGCATTCATTTAACAAAGAGTAAAATGCCCACCATCTGCCACACATTATGCTACACACAGGGAGCCCTTCTGGGGACTCCTGTCAGAATGTTGGTTGACAACTGGTATTTGACGAAGATGGTCTAAAGCAGAGTATTTTTAGAACCGTAGGTCATAACATTAATTTAAGGTGTCATAATAAGCATTCCTTTGGAAATGAAAGAGGAAAGATTAGAAAACATGGGTATATATAGCATGTGGTAAAGGTTAATATTGTTTCATGAAATTTTTATTTTGCTTATATGAATGTAAGCTTAAGTGCAGAGGTATGTGTATATTTGTATATTTGATGTTTTTTATACATACATATATTGGTGTGCATAGTTTTGCACACATATTCACAAACACACACTCATAGACAAAAAACTCTGAAACAACTGTCTAAATAGAGTGAATGTATCGTTCCATCTGGCAGTACCTTTTATATCTGTTGTGCCAGGTTATTATTAATTCTGCCTTCTTTCTCTCTCAAAAGTATTTTGGCTAGAATGATAAATTCTTTGGTCATGCTAGGTCTAAACGGTATACAATTCATTCTCAAGATAGCCTAAGTTTTATCTCTGCATCAATTAAATTGCTACAAAGTCAGATGAGTGGACCTCATTAGCTTAACTTCTAGAGAAACACTTTATTTATCTACTTATTTATTTAGGAGGGAGAGGGAGAGAGGGAATCTTAAGGTGGCTCCATTACATGGGGCCTGAGGTGAAGCTTGATCTCACAACCATGAGATCATGATTTGAGCTGAAATCAAAAGTAGGACGCTTAACCAACTGAGCCACCCTGCTCAGTGCCCTGCTTTGCATTTTCCTGAAGGCAAATAATCAGGGCAGATTTTTTGAGCAAAAGCTTTTGCATTTCCTATTAAAGTCATTTCATAAAAGAACAGTCAATGATTGTGAGTATATAATGATTAGAAAATATTTTCATACAGAATAAAATTTTCTTGAAGAATTGATACCATTTCCTATGTTTTTTCCTTGGGTTCCAGAAAGATTAAAGCTAAATTTAATTGTCTGTTAAAATAACTATATTAACTTTGATTGTCAATGCATTTACTTTCTCTCCTTATTTTATAATATTCTTGTAAATTCCATAAAACCCTTGGGTAGAATGACATATAAACATCTTATTTCATAGACTTCTTAATTTTCCTTTTATATTTCAATAGCCTTGTTGTATATGTATCTTACTGAAAGCCATATCAAAATAAAACTTATCAATAAAGTCAGAATGTCACATTATATTTTATATGAGGAAGATGGAGCTACATAGACATCAGGGAAAAAGCCACACGAATGTTAAGTGAAAAAAAGCAAAAATAAATATAATCTGTTCGTAGTAATTACAGCTACACTAAGTTAAAAGTCACAAAATTGTTAGTGTTTTATGACATATAGGTTGTTTGTATTTAATTTATTTAGATTTTATTTTCATAGAAAAAATGGTTAAGATGATAAAAAGTGATTTTTTCCCCCTGTAATTGTTCCTGCAATTAAAGAATTAAAATAATGTATGGTTTTCACGGGGCGCCTGGGTGGCTCAGTTGGTTAAATGTCTGACTTTGGCTCAGGTCATGATTTCACAATTCTTGAGTTTGAGCCCTATGTCGAGTTCTGTGCTGACAGCTCAGAGCCTGGAGCCTGTTTCAGATTCTGTGTCTCCCTCCCTTTCTACCCCTACCCTGCTTGTGCTCTCTCTCTCTCTCTCTCTCTCTCAAAAATAAATAAACATTTAAAAAAATTTTAAAAAATGTATGGTTTCCTTTCAATCATTCAACTCAAATTTCAAGCACCTGTCATGGTGGACAGATTTTTACGATGACTCCCATGATCCCCACCTCTTGATGTTCACTTCCTTGTATTAATCACCCCTCTTTGTGTGAGGTGTGGCCTATAACTTACTTGTAGCCAATAGAATATGGCAAATATGATGGAATCTCACCCCCATGATTACATTTCATAAGACTCTGTTAGTAGACTTATTCCATGCTGGCTTTGAAGAACTAAGTGACCCTATTAGCTGGCGTACCAGGCAAGGAGCTGATGAACCTCTAGGATCTGCAACAAGAAGCAAAAGGGAACTTGGAGCCCTAAGTCTCACAGCCTTGAGGAAATGAATTCTGCTAACAACCCATTTAAGCTTAGAAGTAGATCTTCCACCTGACAAGTCTCCACATGAGAACCCAGCCCTGGCCACACCTTGACTGTCCTGACACCTTTTAGAGGACCCAGCTAAACCATGCCCAGAATACACACCCACAGAAACTGTGAAAAAATAAATGTGTGTATTGTTTTCATTGACTACAACTTGTGGCGATTTGTTACACAGCATAGTAAACTAATGAAGCAAGCATTTGCTAGGGTCACAAAACATGGAACTACACCTACACTCATGGAAATTTTAATTTTAGCATGAAGACAGATAATAAAATAATAACGGCAAATTATGAGGGTCCTGTTTTATGGCTGGGAAATACCAGTTGCATTGGGATTACATAATAGGAGACCTGACCTAATCTTGGAGATCAAGTGAGACTTGAAGAATTACTGGTAGTACTCCCATGTGACTTTGAGGGAAGGAAAGGAGATGGGATGGATTACAGGCATTAGGAACGACAGGTGAAGGAAGAAGGTGCGGGATACTATGGTTTGACCAAAGAATGAGAAGGAAAAATGGCTAGAAATACAGAGATAATTTACATCAGGTAAGCTTGTTAAATAATTTGCTTTTTATTCTAGAGGGCAGTTTTTAACACAGGGTAGTTACTACTACATGTTTATAAGCAACAGGGTGACAACATCAGGTCTGCCCTTAGAGCAATTACTCTGGTGTTGTGGAGAACTGGAATGAAACAAGATTGGAAGGGGATGGGGATTAGTTAAGAGGCTCCTGGAGTCTGGGCAAAAGATAATGCTGGACAGGGCTAAAAGGTAACAGAAAGATGACGAGATGAAAAAATGTGGAGTTATTTCAGAAATCTGAAATCTTTAGAAAGTACAATTAATAAGACTTGGGGTTTCCCTAAATGTAGCAGTTCTGCCATGGCCTACAATGTTTAGCAATTATGCAAAAATACTAAGATGGGACTCCTAAAGTTCCATAAAGTGGAGATTAGGCTCAGTAATGGGCCCTGAATAAATGAACTTAAAATATCAAAAACTTTGATTATATTTATAAGTTTCTGTTTGAATTATAACTCAGGATTTATCTTTTTGGAGATCAGAAAGCATAGAATGTTAACAATTGGGAAGAAATTTAGGGCTCTTTAAATTTTATTAAAGATGAATAATCTCAGTGCTATAACATATAAACTTAAAATTATTTAAATTTGGCCCACTGGCATTGTCTAGCCATGTATACTGTTTCTCAGTATACTGAGTACACTGTTCTCAGTGTTGCTTGATTTATCTGCTCATACAACACAAGAACTCATATAACCAAGGCAGCTGTGACTAATAATACTTATAAAAAAGTAAAATAAGCCAAATTCACTTCTAAAATATTTTAAAAGTCTAAATTTACCAAAATTACACTTTTCTTGTAGCTAATGATAGCTAACCTAGGGTTAGGTGAAATTCTCTTATCAAGTGATAGAAAAATAGGGATAAAACCATACCAATTAAGGATAAGATATTAAGACTTTAAAGATTACATATTTTAATGAAATCATAAACTTAGATGGGTATCACAGAAATTTAATGAGTATCATAGAAATCTAATAGTCCAAGACCAATTCATTCGTAACTAGAATAAAAAAAATTATTGGACATATTGGGCAAATTACTGAAATATAGGTTATTTTACACACACACACACACACACACACACACACACACACACACACACACACCACTGTTAGCTAAAGCTCAAAATCAAAACATTTGATAAATTATTTGGAGAATGGAGAATTCTTCTGGGTACATGAAAATTGGGTCAAAAGGTGTCAAGCAGTGTGGGATTCTAGAAAGCATATAGGATTAGTAATGAAGTACTCTATGTTCCACTTCAAGCTCAGCAAAGATGTAGGATAAATCAATTAACAAATCTGACCCAAACGACATATGTTGAACTAAGTGCTCAGTAATGCCAGAAACACATTATTTCAAATCCACACGGAACCTATACCAAAACTGATTATAATGTAGGACACAGAACAAGCTTTAACAAATTTCAAAGGATTGAATCATTCAAAGTATGTCTTTGACCACGGTGGAATTTAACTAGAAATCAATATCCAAAAGATAATACTCAAATACAGAGAACTAGTGGCTGCCGGAAGGGAGGGAGTAGTGGAATGGGCAAAATAGGTGAAAGGAATTAAGAGGTATTAAAAAAAAAAAAGGTAACAAGAAAATCAGAACTGTTTGGAAACTGAATACTACACTTCTAAATAACCCATGGTTAAAGAAGTAATCAAAGGGGAAATGAGGAATATTATGAACTGAATAATAATAAACTTGTGAGAGGTAGCTAAAGCAATGCTTTGAGAAAAATTTTCACCTTAAATTAGTAAGAACAGAACTAAGGCTAACTAATCCATTATCTAACAATAATTCATCAATAAGCTAGGCAAAGATCAGCAAACCAGATCCAAAGAAAGTAGAGGAAACTAATTAATGAGATAAAGGGAAAACATTTAATGAAGCCAGAAAAGGGGAAAATTGGTTCTCTGAAAATATTAATAAACTCCTCGTGTAACTGATCATTAATAGAAGGAAAATAAAATCATCAGTATCGGGGCCATAAAAGAAGATATTTTTATAGCACTTGCAGACATTCAAAAAATAAGATACAATGAACAAATCTTAGTCAATAAATTTGACAATTAATGAAATGAACAAATTACTTAAAAACACAGCCATTCAACCTCACATAAGAAATCTAAAAATGATCAGTCTGAGGGGCACCTGGGGTGCCTTAGTCGGTTAAGTGTCTGACTCTTGATTTTGGCTCAGGTCATGATCTCACAGTTTGTGGGTTCGAGCGCCGTGTAAGACTCTGCACTGGCAGTCTCCCTCTCTGCCCTTTACCCATGTGCTCTCTCTTTTAAAATAAATAAACTTAAAAAAAATGATCAGTCTGAAACCCTCAGTGGAATCCTTTAATAAAAACTTGCCATCAACGAAGCCTTGAGGTAGAAATGGTTTTAATTTTGAATTACTCCAAATATTAAAGAAACAGCAACAGTCTTAGAGATCCAATCTCCCTTACGAACATAGATATACAAATTTTAGACAAAGTATTAGTGAGTATCTTTAAATCCCAGCAATATCTTTAAAAAAAAATCACAACGAAGTGACATTTATTTAAGGAATATAAGGGTGGTTTAACATTTGAAAACCAATTTAATACACCACGTTAACAAGAAAAAAAGGAAGATTCATGTGACCATCTTGATTAATGCAGAAAGTGCAGTAGATAAAACTTAAGTCATTTATAAAAAAAACTAATAGCAAACTAGAAGTTGAAAAATCATCAAAAACCATCAGCTGCCTAGGAATATATCTAAGGAAATGTGTATAAAACCTCTCCTCTGAAAACCCCCAAAATATTAAGGGAAACTAAGGAAGATATAAATAAACAAAAGTAGAAAAAACTGAATTCAAATCCTACCTATGACCCTGGTCATGTGATTTTACACAAATTATTAAACCAAGCTTCCTCAGGTACAAAAGTGGATTAAAAATATTAACTTGCTGTAATTGTTACAATGATTATCAATAACACATTTAAACAGTACAATCCATTGGCATTTGATCATTATTTCTATTTTGACTTATTTTCTGTGGTAGTTGGGCCAAAATAACTGGTCTTTCTCCTACCCGTGATGTATTCCCTTCTCCCCTCCCCTCCGACACCCCACAAGCACTCACAAGTACATTTACCTGTTGTAATGAAGCTATGGCATCACCAGGTCTTTCCACTTCACTATAAACTTTTGCTAGGAGAACATGAGAACGTCCATCCTCCATGAGAGCTGACAGTTCATTTACTATGAGAGAAGGTATTGGGAACAAACAGTCATTTTTAAATAAACATTTACATTTTTCTACAAGTTTTGAAACAGGTCTTTACAAAGAATGATTTTGAGAAATAGTGAATAAAGTTGAAAAACTTTCAGTCAGTTAACTGAGGGATGGCCAAATTAAACAAAGAAAAAAGATTTAGGATAAAAACTAGCTGGAAGAAAAGCTAAGGAACTGGATAACAACAAGGTTTTTCTTAGACTTACATTAAGAGATAACAATGTAACAATACATGTAAGAATTTCAATTTTCATTTTTAACTGTATAAACGTTTATGCTGATTGAAATCATTAAAAAACGAGATAGAGTAGTTGCTACATACAATTAGGAAGATAATGGCTGTTTTTAAAATAATAGACACTTGATAAGCAATGAAGTACAGTCACTAAGAGCACTGACTTTGATGGCAATCTGTCTGGTTTCAAATCTAGTCCTTATCACTTACTAGCTATTTAACTTTGAACAAGATACTTACACATTTTGTGTTTCCCTTTCATCTGTAAAATAAGGGAAAGAATAGTACCCATCTCATAGGGTTGTTGTAAAACTTAAAAAGTAAGTTATGAAACAAGTGTGCATATGCAAAGCAATTAAAATAGTCTAGTACATGGTAAGTGCTATTTAAATATTTGGTATTATTATTTTGTGATTTAAGAGCAATAATAGAACCGTACATAAATAAGAAAATGTTTCTTCTACTATTTATCAAGTTCGTGAAATGAACAAATTACTTAAAAACATAGCCATTCAACCTCACTTAAGAAATCTAAAAATGATCAGTCTGAGGGGCACCTGGGGTGCCTCAGTCGGTTAAGTGTCTGACTCTTGATTTTGTGCCACATATCCATCAAAGTGGTTTATATATATTATTTCTTTAAAACCCCAGCCTAAGGGGAATCAACAGGATTTCCTACAGGCAGGGACAGGGTGATGGCTAGGATCCGGGCTCTCAGCAATGACTAGAGGGATAAAGCTCTTATTAAGACAATGAAGGTTGCATGAAGGACAGATGTGGGGAGGCAGATCGGGAATTCTGTTTCAGACATGCTAATAAGTTTAAGATGTTTATTAGAATCCAGGTGCTGGCTACTTCAGCTAGATTAAGTTACATATGTCAAGGAAACAGAGTCTTAGGTTTTAATTTAAATATGGGAATAATTGGGGCGCCTGGGTGGCGCAGTCGGTTAAATATGGGAATAATTATAATTGCCTCAAAAATGAATGTGGACATTAATGAAACAGTATATAATAAAATGCACATGAAGGCATCTAAGTGCACAATGGGGTGTGCTCAACAAATATTTATTACACGAAAGCATTTATATTACGTAAGTGTAATAAATTTATACCCATATAAGTAAAATATGCTACTTGAATCACTCTTCCTCTACAACCTTTTCAAAAATGCATATGCACATTTAAGGCTACCTGTAGTGTTTCAAGCAAGGTCTGACAGACCCATGCAAATATTTTTATGGACTAATACTTTATATGGTGAATAAATCCAAAATTAGGCAAATTTAAGCACCAACCTCATCAAAGCTAAATGAAAATACTATTTTTGAAAATCCTAGAAAACTTCGAGTGGGCTGGCCTTATCATATACCCAGACACATTTTATTTTTTTAAAAATATTTATTTATTTATTTTGAGGGAGAGAGACAGAAAGAGAGAGAGAGAGAGAGTGTGTGCACAAGCAGGGGATGGGCAAAGACAGAGGGAGAGAGAGAATTCCAAGCAGGCTCTGTGGTGCTGTCAGCACAGAGACCAATGCAGGGCTCAAACGCACAAACCATGAGCTCGTGACCTGAGCCAAAATCAAGAGTCAGACATTTAACTGACTAAGACACCCAGGCACCTCTGAAGACATTTTAAAGCTACAGTGGATAGGATACTGGCAAAAGAAAAATAACACAGGGCAACAAAATGAAGATTCTCAGAATTAGTCATATATACAAATAAGTTTATTATGTGACAAAGATGGCATCTCAATAAATGGCACGGAAATAAAATTGGTCTCCACTTGGGAAACAATATAGTAAAAACTGTACATGGACTAAAGTTCTACAAAAATTACAGAAAATATAAAAGAGTATTTTTATGATGTTAAGATGAAGGAAGATAGTTTCTGAGTATGAGAGGAAATTCAGGACTCAAAAAAAGGAAAGGCTGGTATATATAATAATTGACTATTCTATTTGACTAAGGAAATGACAAATTCAATTAAAAAAACAAAAAAAGGGATAGGCTCAGGAGAAAATGTCTGCAAATGATGAACAGGTGACAGATGATTAATCAGAGGTTCAGGGTCAAAGCAAGGGATATAAATGAAAACATCCTAGAAGGCAATGTGATCTACAGACATGGAATGATGCCTAACCTTATCGATTATCAAAGAAATTCAAATTGAAGTGGTTTTCTCCCCTATAATTAACACAACACAATGATGGGACATTTTTGACCGTAAGAAAGAATGATGCGGCACAACTCAACTCAGAGGTATATAAACAAGAAGCTTATCTCATACTGTCTTCAACTTTTCTTCAGTCTAAATGTCTATCAATAAGGGACTCATCAAATAAATTATTATATCAAGATACAGAATACCTATACTAAAGAAAATAAAGAAAAGCTATATTTGCCAACATGAAGAGAAGTTATTAAGTGAAAAATGTCTACTGTAGATGTACAGTATAATATGATCCCATTTTGGCAGGAAAAATGTGGTATGTAATTCTGTGTGAGAGAGACAAAGAGAGGCATGGCAGAGACACTAATTAGGATGATACACAAAGTAAATGTGTTTTTTTTTTCTGGAAAGTTGGGACAACACAACTTTCACTCACTTCTGTAATCTTTAAATTTTGACAATGAGTAAGCATTAGATTTTATTTTAAAATAAAAATCTTTAAAAAAGCAAATTTGTATAGGGGTGCCTGGGTGGCTCAGTTGGTTAAGTCTCCAACTCTTGATTTCAGCTCAGGTCATGATCTTTCAGTCGTGATAGTGAGCCTGCCATCAGGCTCTGCGCTGGGAGTGGAGCCTGCTTGGGATTCTCTCTCTCTTTTTCCCTCTGCCCCTCCCCTGCTTGTTCCCTCTCTCTCTCCAAAAAGAAAAAAAAAAAAGGCAAATTTGTACCAACTTATAAGAAGGCAATTTAGATAGTATCCAGTTAAATTTATCTTATTTTTATTAGTTTTTTTAATGAATACAATTTATTGTCAAATTGGCTTACATACAAGACCCAACAACTGCCCTCCAGTTAAATTTTAAATGCACATACTTTTTTGACTTAGCATCTTACTCTTAAGAAATATAAGCAAGTACGGACTTCAAGCTATATTACAAAGCTGTAATCATCAAGACAGTATGGTACTGGCATAAGAACAGACACTCAGATCAATGGAACAGAATAGACAACCCAGAAATGGACCCACAAATGTATGGCCAACTAATCTTTCACAAAGCAGGAAAGAATACCCAATGGAATTGATATTCAGCAAGTGGTGCCAGGAAAACTGGATAGTGACATGCCAAAAAATGAACCTGGACCACTTGCTTACACCACACACGAAAATAAACTCTAAATGGATGAAAGACCTAAATGTAAGCAGGCAAAAACCTCTTTGATCTTGGCCACGGCAACTTCTTACTCAACACGTCTCTGGAGGCAAGGGAAACGAAAGGAAAAATGAACTATTGGGACCTCATCAAAATAAAAAGCTTCTGCACAGTAAAGGAAACAATCAGCAAAACTAAACGGCAACCAACGGAATGGGAGAAGACAGTTGCAAACGACCTATCAGATAAAAGGTTACTATCCAAAATCTATAAAGAACTTATCAAACTCAACACCCAAAAAACAAATAATCCAGTGAAGAAACGGGCAAAAGACATGGATAGACACTTCTCCAAAGAAGACATCCAGATGGCCAACCGACACATGAAAAAATGCTCCACATCACTCATCATCAGGGAAATACAAATCAAAACCACAATGAGATACCACCTCACACCTGTGAGAATGGCTAACATTAACAACTCAGGCAACAACAGATGTTGGTGAGGATGCAGAGAAAAAGCATCTCTTTTGCACTGCTGGTGGGAATGCAAACTGGCGCAGCCACTCTGGAAAACAGTATGGAGGTTCCTCAAAACATTGAAAACAGAACTATCCTACGGCCCAGCAATTGCACTACTATGTATTTATCCAAGGGATACAGGTATGCTGTTTCGAAGGGGCACATGCACGCCCCAATGTTTACAGCAGCACTATCAACAATAGCCAAAGTATGGAAAGAGTCCATATATCTATCAATGGATGAATGGGTAAAGAAGATGTCGTGTATACATACAGTGGAGTATTACTCGGCAATCAAAAGGAATGAAATCTTGCCATTGAAACTACGTGGATGGAACTAGAGGTACTATGCGAAGCGAAATTAGTCACAGAAAGACAAATATCATATGATTCACTCACATAAGGACTTTAAGATACAAAACAGATGGACATAAGGGAAGCAAAAATCATATAAAAACAGGGAAGGAGATAAAAACATAAGAGACTCATAAATATGGAGAACAAACAGAGGGTTACTAGAGGGGTTATGGGAAGGGAATGGGCTAAATGGGTAAGGGACATTAAGGAAACTACTTCTCAAATCATTGTTGTACTATATGCTAACTAACTTAGATGTAAATTAAAAAATAAATTAAATAAAAATTTTTAAAAAAGAGTACAAAAAAAAAAAGGATATAAGCAACTATATACCAAAGAATGAAATACAAGGATACTCACTGTAACATAGTTTATAAATATTAAAATAATGGAAAATCAGCTAAATATCTAATAATTGGGGGCATCTGTGTGGCTCAGTTGGTTAAGCATCCCACTCTTGCTTTCAGCTCAGGTCATGATCTCACAGTTCATAGGATCGAGCCCCATGACAGGCTCAGTGCAGAGTGTAGAGGCTGCTTGGGATTCTCTCTCTCTCTCTCTCTCTCTCTCTCTCTGTCCCTCCCCTGCTTGTACTCTCTCTCAAAAATAAATAAATAAACTTAAAAAAAGTCCAATAATTGAAAGAAAGTTAAAAAAGAAAAACATGGAGTCATAATAAAAAAAAAAAACTGTTGAGTTATAGAATATTATGATGCCATTAGAATGATATGAATGTACTAACAAACTGTATCTGGGATATGCTATCTGTGGAAAAAATTCCAGAATAGGAAGAACAATACATTCAAAAAGAAAAATTATGCATATTATAGTTATGTACTTACATATACACTGAAACACAAAAATGGTATTACCTCTAGGAAGGTAGTTTGAGAACAGGGAAAGTAGAATTCACATGAGAAACTGGAGACTTACACATTATATTCTTGGATTGTGTTGAATTTAAAAAAAAAAAAACTTAAGAGGAAAGATTATAAAAATGTCTACTTGTCTAAACATCAGATGTAGTTTCATATTATTCTGGAAAGTAAAGTATCTTTCTATGGCACAATTAACTATTTCATAAACCTGTTATTAGATCATTCAAATATCCTATTTTAGTAGAGTGACATTCTGATAATGAATTAACCAACCTCACATATACAATACTGAGAATACAAATGAACATTTATATAATATAAAAATAAAACAGATCAGACATATCAGATATGGTATACTTTTTTTCAAATCAGAAAGACTTTCATACCAGGCTCATGAGCTAGAGCATGTTGAAGAACTTTTTCTGCTTTGTCATACCATTTCAATTTTAATAAAAGCTCAGCCAGGTCATAGCAAAGATAATTTTGTTGTCCACTTTTCAGAGCGGCTTCATAGTAAGTGATTGCCTAAACAAAATCCATTTCAGTTAGGAAAATAAGGCAATGAGAATGGTGTTCAAGCATAGATATTTTATACATTATACATTTAAAGCATAGAAAAATTGGAAATAACCTAGCAGAAACTCAGGCATGTACCTATCAGTTAAATATGCCATTTTTTAGACAAACATCACATAAGGCAACTGGCATTTCTTATGAAAAGCAGTTAATGAGGGGCGCCTGGATGGCGCAGTCGGTTAAGCGTCCGACTTCAGCCAGGTCACGATCTCGCGGTCCGTGAGTTCGAGCCCCGCGTCGGGCTCTGGGCTGATGGCTCGGAGCCTGGAGCCTGTTTCCGATTCTGTGTCTCCCTCTCTCTGCCCCTCCCCCGTTCATGCTCTGTCTCTCTCTGTCCCAAAAATAAATAAGCGTTGAAA
>NW_024412395.1:47413118-47440880 GCF_014898765.1 Herpailurus yagouaroundi
AAAAAAAAAATTTAAAAAAAAAAAAAAAAAAAGCAGTTAATGAAAACTGCTTGGTGAATTTTTTTTTTTTTACCAGTTTTATTCCAGAGGCCATTGAATGCATTGAATGCAAATATATATGTTCAGTAGTTACCAGGAATAGAACAAGAATATAACAACTAAATGAAAATCCATTATCCCTACTAGAGGGAAATAAAACCACATGGCTTACCAAAACTGGTTCATTAGAAAGGACAGCTATTATGCTTTGTCCTATAATGAAAGAGATATAATGCTATCACAATTGACTGGTTGCGGGGTTTAGGTGCAAGATGAAGCCAGAAGTAAACTTTAGGCTCCAGTCTTTGCAAAATGCAGTGGTCAAGAATCTGAGACATTGACAAAATCTTTAACATAAATTCCAGTTTGTGAATATAAATTTGGAGTTTATAACTATCAAGATACAAACAGTGCTTGCTGTAGACTTCCCAGAGAGCAGGGTTTGAAACATTTAATCCAATAGGCATATCTCAAGTACATAAAGTACTTACCTTTGAGTAGTTGTGAGTTTTGACAAGTGCTTTCCCAATTTTGCTTGCCAGTGTTCCATCTTTGGGATTCTGATTTAATGCTTGCTCATACGCTATTATGGCTTCTTCTGGCTAATGTTGGCAGATTCAAAAAATAAGCAATGAATAAACAGCTTAGCTGGATCCTTTTAAAGGGCAACATTTCTGTAATTAAGCTCTGTATCTGTAGTACTCACTCAGTGAGACAAATAAAGTACATAGTTAAGTCTAGAAACGTTACCACGGTCAGAGAGGTGACAGTCACTAGTGTAGGTGTAACTCATTACTGGCTCTCTTCATTTTTCTGTTTAAAAGAGACTCTTACCTTGTTTCTGGTATCCTATCTATTTCAAATAATGATAATGCTGAATTACTGGATCTCAGTTTGAAAACAACTTTTTTACTGTAATGGTTATTTCCTTTTTACTGTAATGACTGGATCTTTAAATAACACTTAAAACATTCCTTTAAATAGAATATTATGTTAATCACAAAAAGGAGTTTTTTGTTTGTTTGTTTATTTTTTAAATCTAAGTTCAGTAGCATCAGAAACTTTACCTCTTGTATATTCATGTATGCATCACCAAGGAGAAGAAAAGAACGAGGGCTGGGCATTCTCTCAGCAATTTCTCTAGAAATCAGACCAATTCTAGTTAGTATCCTGAATATAAATATCTTCTTCTAAAAGAATTAAATAAAAAGTAAGTTTACTTATTTCAATTAAGCCATAGCTTTAACAGTATCTTCTACATTGTAAAAGAAAAAAAAAAAACAACCCATTCATACCTAGATTATTTATGCTAGATCAACTTTTTTTTTTCCATTAAATCTTTCCATTTTTTGATATGCAGGTAACAAGAGTACTGGTAGACAGTAAACATATAAGCTCTCATTATATGAAAATACATTTTTTACCTTTAATTTTGAAATGATGTGGGAGCGGAGGCACCAAAACAGGATGTGACGCTATCAGTAATGTACAGCATCTCACTCAATTGGTCCAAAAACTATATGTGAGGTATAACTTTATACATGACACTAAGAATTGAAGTCTATAACTAATGTGTCAGATCTGCCTGAAACAAGACCTATGCTTTTAACTATTATATTATAGGGCATCCAAAACAAATCAATCTTATTTTTAAATATCTTCTGATCATGAGAGATGACGGTGCTGATCTTTTGGAAACATCACAGGGAATAAGATCTAGGACCTCCAGTTCATCCACCCATACAGAGGTGCTGCTCAGTTTCTTTGAATCACTCAGCACCTACAAAGAACCTGAACAGCTTTCTAAGTTTTGATATTTACATGATATAGATGAGCCAATGAAATAATTCATCAACACTGTGCTATGTTCTCAACAGATAAGAATGTTGATCTCTTCTTACATGAAGTGTGTGCTTGTATGTTTATAAGAGTAAGAACAACCTGTGTGTGTTGTCGATCCCAATAAGAGCACCAGTGTATGACATAATGCACCTGCCCTTTCACCAAGGAAAATTTGTAATCCATACCTTGGCGTGGTGTATACTAAGTCATAATTTTCTATTGCTATAACTATTATGCTGAGCATTAAATATGACCATTTAGCTCCTGAATTGTTGTTATATTATAGTTTTCTTAAGCTATTAGAATATATGTAACAGTTGCTTTTCCCCTTCCCAAACAGAAAGGTTTAAGGCCTAGAAATAACATCTAATGAAGGAGGAGAGTTAAGAATCTAGAGTAAGCCACAAAATAATCATCATCATTAATGATTTCTGTCTTAGGAGAGTTGCTTGGTTAGTGTGACTGTGGTTGGTAGTAGAACATATTAAGGAAAGGGTCTATGAAATATCTCTGTAAAGCAGTTAAAGAAAGAAGAAAGAAATCTGGGAACTAATTTTAAGAAGTAAATGTGTCAAAATACAATGGGTTGAAATAATCATTTACCTGTAACAAGTAATATATAACATTTTCTCTTTTCTGTGCTTCAGATAAATATCTGCCATTTTTTCTTTGGCCTCTATGAAATAAGGCTGTTCAGCGGTAACATTCCGAAGCATACTTAAAGCTCGCTCAACATCCCCCTGGGCCAGAGCTAGGTCTGCATTAGCAATAGTAACACGCAATTCTTCAGATGTCCCAGAAAATTCATGGATGGCATCTTGTATAACTTTCGCTGCCTCATGCTATAAAGATGAAGTTAAAATAACATTCTTTCAAAATATTCAACAAATTACATTAGAAATGAAGATTTTCTACTAATCCAGAATGAACAATAATTATAGCACAGGTATGATGAAAATTGACAGATTTCTGAAAAGTACAAAATTTTAAAACTAAACTCAGAGATCAAATTCAGATGACAGTATGAATATTTTTTAGGTGAAAAGTGTTTTCATGACTAGGACAATGGCAATTGCTATGAAAGAGCTCCTGCTACTGTAATTTAATAAGCATTTACTTTGTATCCAGCATTATATTAACCCATTTAATTCTCACAAAACCCCTCTAAACCCTCTCACAAAAACTCCCATCTTGCAGCAAGGAAAATGAAATTTGGAGAGTTAAGAAGCCATGTTCATTATTGCCCCCGTGATGGGATCCAGTCCACAATCATCCACTGAACCAAATGGCTCTTCACCAAGTAGCAGATTACTTTATTCCCTATACCAGGAGCAGTTCTGTTATGCCTCAGCTGAATACATTACCTCATTTTCAAGTCTGTACCTCAATGAAACTAAAATGTCTTTTAAGATCAATACCAATTTTAGAGAATATAAGACATTCCGATTTCAGAAACATTAACATGAAAAAAAACAGTGCATTTTAGAATCAACTATCTGTGGTAGAACTGGTTCTTGTTATGTATTTATGTTAATGTATTAGTGAAATAGAAATTATTTTGTGATGTGGCAAGTATCTAGACACAGCCTTCTTCATTTCCGCTAAAATATGAAAATAACTGACTAGCAACTGTTGCAATCTAAAAAACAGACCTAAATGATGTTAAGTTCTTCATTTTCTAGAAGGCTTTAACTCCTCTCTCAGAATTGCATCCTTGCCTGCTTCCTGTCTATTTATTATTATATATTATATTATATTATATTGCATATATATTATATATGCATATATATATATTGCATATTATTGTATATATTATTTTAAGTATTTGATTTTATGATCACCCTATAAATTTACCAAAGGTATATTCATTAAGTGTTCCTTTTGTTTTCTCAACTATTAGAATTTCAGTTTGGTACTTTCATTTGATTCCAGTAGTACTTGTGTGCACATGTACATACGTGTATGTGCATGTGTGGGAGTCCTTTCAGGAATTCACAGAATGACAATTATATTATTACTTTTCATGGTAGCTGAGATCATCACACATTATATTGCTATATACGTTATACTACATTCATACATTTCATGGTACGTATTAAATTATATTATTACTCATATTATATTACACATATATTATTCTATTGCCTGGTAGCTAATGTAATTACACTGATACCTAAGGCCATCCAGGTACAAATTATGTTTAACTTCAGGGATTTGAAGAAAGGACATGATTTGGTTCAAAGTAATGAGAAATTTTCTAAACTTTATCATTTGGCCAAGAAAACAATTTTAGCTTTTCCATTTCCTACTAATATGTACACTTGTATAACAAAGTTCAGAGCTGAACTACTGAATTAAAACTTGACTTACCTGTTCTCCATTTAAGCGGTGAGCCTCTACCAACTCAAGAAAGATTGATAAACGATGGTTTGCATCAACTTCAGTTTTTCTGTGTTTTGATTTTGAGGAAGCTCCAATTCTCCTCATTCCTGGTAAACTCATTGCCATTTGCAGGGTTTTAACTGCTTCTGCTATTTCTCCCATTTTCTTTTGTGACTGAGCTTTTATCAAATGATACAAAGGGCATTCTCTCACCTGAAAAAACAATATTCAGAAATACTTCCTTAGAATATACATACAACATCAACACATAATTTACAATCCACCAAACATTAAAATAACAGAATCTCTGAGGACACTCAGCCTGTATTATGTACCTGAGGTCTATTTTTGCCCTCTTATTAATTTTCTGATCATTTACTGTGTGATACCAGATTCAAGGAAACTGCCATTCTCTAGCATCCTTCTGGATGACAAAACAGGTGATGGCCTTTTACCATGATAGAAGAGAAAATACTTTAAAAAAAGACTAGCCAATATATTCTTTAAAAAAAAATTTTTTTAATGTTTATCTTATTTTGAGAGAGAGACGAGAGAGAGAGAGAGAGAGAGAGAAAGAGAATGAGTGGGGGAGGGACAGAGAGAGAGGGAGACAGAGAATCTGAAGCAGGCTCCCGGCTCTGTGTCAAGCCAGAACCCGACATGTGACTCGAACCCGTGAATCATGCGATCATGACCTGAACTGAAGTCAGACGCTTAACTGACTGAGCCCCCCAGGTGCCCCAAGGCTAGCAAGCATATTCTAAGAAATTTAGTTTTCAGGCAAGGCATTTATCTGGGACTTCTGGTACTGATATAAAGTCATTAGATTTCTAGAAACACAGTTTTTCCCTTTTCTTCTATTTTTTAATTTTAGGATTAAAAATTTCAGAACGTTTTAGTCAAACTTGGTGTTACCCCCGATACTACTCTGAAACCTGTAGCAATGAAGCTTCTATCTTTATTTTGGCTATCCAAAGTGTTTACAGAAAAAAATAAGAGAATGACAAAATGAATGAAGAAGGAGTCAAAGGAAGGAGATGATCCAGAATGAGGCAGTGTGGCAGTCATCTAATGTCTAGGATGGCTACAATTGCCCTGGAGGCTGCAGCTCTAAGCCTTAACTAGGCATCACATTTGCTGATGGGCTTTGTGTAAATTTACTCATGCTTCTATTCTTCTCTCTGAGATTTCAATTTCTTGGGATAGGGTACTGGCATTGGGGTCATAATGTACCACCCATCTTGAGAACTAGTAACATAAGAAGCAGGCACTGCCTTCTGCAAATCTTGAATTATCCAGTCCACTGAAGGGTCCTCACATAATAGGGTTCAAGACCCTGTGAACCAAAGCCAAAGTTTGAGGAGCTCCTCCATGATTCTAGGTAGTTAGGAAGCACCTGAACCTATGATTTTCCCCAATGCTTAGAGATATGGGATGTAACACAGAATATCTTAGATAGAAACCTAGTGTGTTTATATCCTCAAACCATATATGAACTTTCAAAATGACTAGGTGTTCTTTGATGATGACTCTAAAAAGATGTTATTAAAGCCACAATCCAAAAAGGAAAAAAGCAGTAAAATAAAGTTCTTACACATAAAAATATTTGGCATAATGTTCTATAGCTTACAATTATTTTTATATACATCCATTATTGCACTTAATGTTCATTATAACTGTAGGGTGTTATTATATGAGTTTTATAGAAAAGAAAACAGGTTCAGAGAGAGATAAGTGACTAGACACTGACCCCCCAGGTATTCTGTGTCCAACTCCTTACAGTTTTTTAATTATACCACAGCTGCCTCCATGTTTTCTCCCACTGCTTGTGAATCCAAACTTGTTTCCATTAAAAATACATTTATTAGCAAAACATATAAGCAAAAATGCAAGATAGCTGAATATGTAAGTATCTGCTAAAGGTTCAAGGAGGGTGATATGTCCCTTCCCACATGAATTTGGAATACTTACCTTAAAATTATAGCTCAGGCAAAGTTCAAGTGACTGAGAACACAATTTGAATTTTTCCTGAGACAAATAAACCTGAGCTATCAGGAGATGTGCATCTGCATAAGAAGGATTGTGTTCTAGGCAATGCTGCAGGTAATTATAAGCTGCTTCAATGTCACCTAATGACAGAAACAAAGCATTGTAATTCAAATGGTTAAGAGACAGAGATGTGAGAGAGAAGAGGGTCATGAGGAGTTTATGGAGAGTTCCAGTATTTAAACTAAAGTTCTCTATTCATAAGGCAGTATAACCTCTCTACCTGTACCAGGTAGCTAGCCTCCTTCTAGACTTCATGAAAGGATATACCTGTAAGTCCATAAGGAGCTCCATAAGGAGCTCCATAAGGAGAAAGGCAGAGAAAAGCTGTGAATGGATGGATCAGGGTCCATTACTGTTGTTACTGAGAGGACCATAAATGTACCTTTATTTATTTTCCTGATCAAAAAAATTTTGCTTACAATTTTATTACAGTAAGTTTTGCAAAACATAGACATTTAAATAGGTAGAATTCTGTAACGTCTCTTACATTAACAAAGAAGATCTAGTCTTGGAATCATTCTTGGCTAGAAATTTTATCACTGTATACAGAATAGCAAAAAAAGCATAAGGATATATTCCAGACGTTCAGAAATATGAACTACTGATTTAATATGCTTTTAAATACCAACTGAAATAGTCAGTGTTTTGGGCATACATACTCTGTACATCTGGGGGTCTTAGATGGAAGAAATGATCAAAATTAAAGTGACAAGAATGGGTGGAATCTGTTAGGCTCGGCTGGTACTTGGGGTCAAAAGAGGCTCTTCAGAGAAGGAAGGACATGAACTCTAGGTCCCAGAAGAACTTTCTAGTGACGTAACCTACAGTGATCTGCCCAAAGCCATCTCATAGACTGGCTTTAAGTAGTAGATATAGGAGCCCAACTCCCCATTCAACCTTGTTAGGAGCATGGGGGAAGGGCAAGCCCTAAATTATTCTCTGTTCCATTACTCTCCTTAACCTTACATGATACCTCAATAGACCAAATAAGACTTACACTTAGGGCTTCCCGTTCCCAAAGGCCTAAGCTACCAATGACAAAATCCACATAAACAGAAAACAGTTTTCTTAGAGACAGAGTAACTGGCTGAGGCGCACAATAACTTAATAAATATAGTATCAAAATTTGTCAATCAACCATCAAACATAATAAATAATATTGGATTATTTTTTGTTGTGATAAGATCTAACACTCAAGAATCGAACAGGCAGAAAAGGAAATGGAAAGGTTAAGGATAATAACCTGGTGTGCAAATTACCACCTCCATGTAGAAGAATTAAGGAGATAACCTGGAGGTTACTGCTAAGGGGGAAAGTACACAGGAAAAGAATCAGGATTTATAAATAAGAGACTGAAGAATATGAGGACTGTATGAATAATTGAGATCAGAATTTTTATTGTTTTGTTTAATGGTGATGAGGGGGAAAGATGTGTGGAGTTAGTATTTAGAAGGTCACTAAATATTTAAAAATGAGAAATGGGTAATCACTGTTGGGGAAAATAGCCATATAAACAAAGAACACATCAACATCACATTTTTATCGAAGAATAGCCCAATTTCCCTTAAGGATTAAATGAAAGATATTTCTGTCCTACATGTATCTCTTTGTTAGGGTCTGGTGTAACACAGAATTTGGCTGGTCTTTGTCCCATTTCCTGGGAAGGAGTCTTGAAATCATAGAATTTCCCAAGTGAGAGGGAAATCTTTGTTGTTTGAGGTCAGCTCTGATCATTTACCTAAGTGAGAAGACTCATAGTAAGGCCCTAGATAGCTTATGTTAAGGAGATGACTCCACGGGGACTATCCCCGTCAGAAAGACCAACCAAGCACTTAGAGGGTTGGGGCTTTGAACTATGTTTTCTACTTGGACTGGGGAGCAGGATCCTGGAGACTGAGTTCAATCACATACCCAATGATTCGATCTGTGCCTATATAATGAAACTCTAATAAAAACTCTAAACCTGAGTTGAATTTCCCTGGCTATTAATGTTCTTTATGTATTGTCATATATACATGTGTTGGAAAGTTTATGCGCACTCTATAGTGTACAATGGCAGCTTCACATCTGGGACCCTCCCATACCCCACCCCGTACATCTCTCTCTTTTGCTGGTTTGTATTAGTATCTTTTTTTTAAACTAAAACTCTAAGTGGTTTCCTCAGTTCTATGAGTCATTCTAGCGAATTTGAAGCTGAGGAGTCATAGAAACCCTGAATCTGTAGTCAGCTAGTCAGAAGTTCAGATGGCCTTGGCAACCCCTGAACTTGTGGCTCATGTCTGTGCCCTTAACCTGTGAAGACTGGTCCAACTCCAGGTAGTTCTCAGGTCAGAAGTCATTGCATTTGGCAATTTATCAGGATACCGTTATTTGGACTTCAAATTGAAGCGTTACTTCAAATGGTTTAAGGCTGTTCTTTTTATTTTATTTTTTTAAATTTTAATTTTTTTTTAATGTTTATTTTTGAGACAGAGAGAGACAGAGCATGAACAGGCGAGGGGCAGAGAGAGAGGGAGACACAGAATCTGAAATGGGCTCCAGGCTCTGAGCCGTCAGCACAGAGCCCAACGCGGGGCTTGAACTCACGGATCGTGACATCATGACCTGAGCTGAAGTCGGACACTTAACCGACTGAGCCACCCAGGCGCCCCAAGGCTGCTCTTTTTAAAAAGAGTGTCCATCTATGAGACTTTGGCAAGTAAGTGATACTATATTGAGACTGATTTATATCAATTTTCAAAATAAATAGTAAGTGTTTAATAAATTAATCACAGAACTCAAAGTCTGTTTAATCACCTAGTAGATAATACTGTTTCAACTGAGAAGAAAAGTAGAAATATCATGTGGCTCAATAGTAGAACTTAATCAGAAGAAGGTATTATAAAGCCACTTCTTACATATAGAGTATTTTAGAGATACTTTTGAGATCACCTAGTTCTTTTTTTAATAGTTAAAACTGAGGTCAGATAAATTATAAAGTCAATCTTCTCTCTCCATTACGTACAAGAAATAATTGTTTACGGTAATATCTTTCAGCTGGTTTCTACTCTTAATGATTTTACAAACTTAATTTACTTTGTGTGGCAATTCATCTACCAAAGGTACATAAATATAAGCACCAAGAATGATCTATTATGTGTATAGTCACACACCTGTTTGTGTCCTAAAAAACTAAGGTTATAAACCTGGGGTTATTATTTTTTTTTAGCTATACATAATCACAGAAACTAAGCAGGAATTAATCAACACATTTCATAAAGGCTTGAAACCTGGTAAACTTTGCATCTGGCTATACCAATGAGTCAACTATGGATTAATGGCTATGAATTCTTATTGCCATCTAAGTACCATCTGATGGACTTTTTTGTAAATGGTACAACTGCTTTTTCCTGGCAATTCACTTGAACAATGAAAATTTATGCTGATTTATAAAGAATTAAACACAAAATAATTTAATGCCATTTTACACAATCTTATTTTGGACTAAAATTATTTGTTTGTGCACAAGTAAAATGCATCTTATGTGACTATTCTCCAAGTATGTGGAGTACTTAAACATACCTTTGTTTTTATCAGCATCAGAATTAAAAGGTTAATTTAAGTTTTTAAGTTATATTCTACCTGATAAATATTTCACTTTTGCTATAAGGAAGACAGCTTGCAGTAGACCTGGTACAGTTCTTACTATAGTCTCCAGGATTGAGGTACAACGTCTGAGAAGTGGAGAAAGAGGTTGCCCAAGACTTGCAGGCTAAACAAAACAAATCAGCACATCATTTTATAATTATATTAGTATTTAGCTACAAGTAAACAAACATACTAAATTTTAGTGTAACTAGCAAAACTACCTATTTTCCCAAAATTTCTCTTATTCTATTTTTGCAATAATATCTTTCCTATAACATGACTAATACTAATTTATCCCCTTGGGATCTGTGAGCAGACCATGTAATGGCTTTTATTCAGCAAAACAGTTATGAGATTATTACACAGTTACTGATTTGATAACATGAAAGGAGCATATTTGTTCAAAAACTGTCAAGGAAACATACTCAAAGGAAAGATAACTGAGAGACAGAACTTCTTGCTGGAAATGAGAGTCAAGGCAATGTAGTTCTAATTCTAGACCTGCCTATGATTTACACAGTTCAGTAACTTGCATTACCCCCTAGAGTACTGTAAGTTCAGTTTCTAGAAAATTATTTTTCCTAGAAGTCAGAGGGTAGAACACACTCATGTGTATTATACCAAATGTCTCACACGTTCACATTCTTTGCTTCTCTGCCTGGCATGTCAAAGGCTTTCAAAGGATTTTTTTTCTCTTTTTATTAATACACAGTGAATATGGTAACTAAAACAGTATTAGAACATTTGTTTATTGTTTTAATGGCTGTCTACCCAACCAATCTTTATCCAAGGGTAACCCACTCACAAGTTACAAATGTGATATTAGTTTAAATATCAAACGTTTATTCTCCCTGCTTTGACCTACTGATGCTGTGTCCTTAATTTGAAAAATAATCTTCCCCATCATCCCCCTACACTCCATACATATATACTCTTTTTTATTTTAAGTTTATTTTTATTTATTTCAAGAGAGAGATAGACACCAAGTGGGGAAGGGGCAGAGAGGGAGAGATACAATTCCAAGCAGGCTCTCCACTGTCAGTGCAGAGCCCCGTGCAGGGCTCAAACTAACAAACAGTGAGATCGTGACCTGAGCCAAAGTCAAGAGTCTGACGCTTAACTGACAGAGCCACCCAGGCGCCCGTCCACACATATATATTTTTAACTAGAGTATAGTGTCTTACAATCACTCCTACAATGAGACGTTACTACTGAAAAGAAACTACCACATCTCTTCACTATGTTGAGTCACAAAAAAATGTGCACTCAAAAATTATTTCAAAATATGACCACTGATGCCTACAATACATCAACTTCTTTAAATTTCTACAACACTTATAAGTTATGTAATAAAATTTAGCATCCTACATTATCTTACACAATTCCAAAGTAGTTTCATGTTTTGTTTTGCTTCTTTTATAGGGTTAGGGTCTTTATGTGCCTTGAAGATCAGAATTTTACACTCTTTCACATAGTATGAATACAGAGTAAATTCTTCAAAAGTATTTATTTTTTCAGTGTAACTGAAAACAGTGAAAGTGTAGGTGATATAGGTGGCAAAGGTTCTTTACCACCTGCTAAGAGTTATTTATTGAGACCAACCATCATTTTTGCTGTAAACACTTTCAGAGTGAATTGTATGTGGACAATCTCTAAAATAACATCTGTCTGATTAAAAACCAAATATAAAAGGGGCAAGGAACAGAACTGGAGAGGCAAGTCTGCCTTTCTGATATTTCCCCATGAAAACACCATTATGAATGTTAATTAGGTGCTGTCATACTGACAAAGGTTATATGGGGGGGGGGGTGGGTGGGAACACAAAATGTTGTGGACTAGGGACACAATTGCCACTTAACACATTATTTCTTGCTCCACCTACAGTTAATTCTTAGCACAGCTGCCACAGAAATCCTTTTTAAATTACTGAGTCAGATGACGCTGTAAACCCTCTGGCGGCTCCCCACTGTACTCAGAATCGATGCCAGGGGAGGGACAACACCTCTAAGGACCTATGTGGTCTGGTTTCTCTGTTGTGACCTCCTCCTCACTCCATCCCTGTCACATTAGTCTCCTTGTGGCCTTTGGGCCACTGCACAACTGTTCTCTGTGCCTGAGACAATCTATACCATATCTCCACATGAACACCACGTTTTTGTTCAACTTTTACCACTTAATGAGGCCTAACCAGATCATCTTATCTAAAATTATCACCTAGGGGCGCCTGGGTGGCTCAGTTGGTTGAGCGTCCAGCTTCAGCTCAGGTCATGATCTCACAGTTCGTGGGTTCGAGCCCCGCGTCGGGCTCTGTGCTGACAGTTCAGAGCCTAGAGCCTGTTTCAGATTCTGTGTCTCCCTCTCTCTCTGCTCCTCCCCTGCTTGTGCTCTCCCTCTGTCTCTCAAAAATAAACATTAAAAAAAATTTAAAAAAATTATCACCTATTTCTTCTGAGATTTTTCTAATACACCATATAATTGGTTATATTATCTGTCTCCTCCTGCTAGTTATATATATGCTTCATAGAGGACAAAGGCTGTACTTTATCCTTTCACAACTACTTCCCCAGCTCCAAGCAAAGTCCTGGGTACTCTACAAGCATTCATTGAATTCTGATTACTGCACAAATATTGAAAAATGCATTCTAATTCTAAGCAACTGAAAGCACATCATGACAGGGAAGACTTGGATCAACCCTATTCCAGAGGGGTTAATTTATTATTATTTTTTAAGTTTATTTATTTATTTTGAGATACAGCATGAGAGGACAAGCTGGGGTGGGGGGGGGGGAAGTGGGGCAGAGAGCAGGAGAGACAGAATCATAAGCAGGCTCTGCACTATCAGCACAGAGCCCAACGTGGGGCTCGATCCCACCAACTGTGAGATCATGACCTGAGCTAAAACCAAGAGCCAGATGCTTAACCGACTGAGCCACCCAAGTGCCCCCCAAAGGGCTAATTAAAAAAAAAACAGATTTATACAAGTTTGGAAAATGACATAGTGATCAACAAAAGTCACATGGCTTCCCTAAAGAAAGGCCATTATCCTCATTTCCTTATTAACACAATTATGGAAGCTGTAAATCAGGGAGAATGCTAAGAATTATACTTTTAGCAATGAAACATCTGACACTTCCTGTTATGATATTCCTGTGTTGAAGCATGAGCTGAATATAACGTAAAGTCATCTGCTTACTGTCGTAATAAGAAAGTGCTGACTAACGGATCCACATCAGTTTGGAAACAACTCTCTGGTAGTTCAATAAAAGGCTCCATTTTCAGTTCTACTCAGTGCTACATAAGGCAGATAATGGATGACACTAAAGATCTGTATAAAATAGATGACAATCAGGATCTAAAATAATACGGTAATATGGAATTATGAGAGGAGTCTGAGGAGATAAGGTTTCACAGGGATAAATGTAAAGTCTACAGTTTGGTCCTAAGTTACAGTGAATAATAGATCAAAAGACTTTAGTTAACTATTAATTCAATAGGGGTCGATAATATCGTATGATTCACAAAAGCAGCTAGAAGAACATCTAGAATTAGGGAGAAGAGGATCTGCCAGGGCCAAACCCACATTTGGACTAGTGACCTTAAGGAGAGTTTACTAACAGAAGAAAGGCTATCCTCAGGCCCACGAGCAGGGTTCTAGCTATGTCATAAAAAATAAATGGCTAAAAACCTGGACTTGTTTAGGGAGAACATGAAAACTAATTTCTAAAATCTGCTTTATGAATGAGGAATAACCCTTGCTTTGGCTAAGTAACTGGACTTGCCCGTGCCACTTCAGAGAGCAGGAGGATGACCAGGACACAGGTGAATTTTTTTTAACATGAAGTTAAGTCTGATTTAACACAGGAAATGCAGTCTAACAGTTATAGTTATACAATAAGAACTGCACTTTTGAGTGTACCCAAAGGTTGGATGGGCCCTTAAGATGCTATGGAGTGGATTCAGGGGTGCCTGGGTGGCTCAGTCGGTTGAGCGTCTGGCTTCGGCTCAGGTCATGATCTCGTGGTCCATGAGTTTGAGCCCCGCGTCGGGCTCTGTGTTGACAGCTCAGAGCCTGAAGCCTGTTTCAGATTCTGGGTCTCCCTCTTTCTCTCTCCTCCCCCACTCATGCTCTGTCTCTCTCTCTTCTCAAAAACAAATAAACGTTAAAAAAAAAAAAATTAAAAAAAAAAAAGATGCTATGGAGTAGATTCAAGTATTACATGAATGTCTGACTTAAACAACTTCTAATATTTCTCCTGAAGTGAAGATATTAACATTCTATGAACTACAAGTGAATATTTATAAACCAATACATTACTTAATAGCAGTCATTGGCATAAATATTCTGACTTAAAAACTATTTCAACTAATATAGATACGAATACTACCATTGTAAGATGCAGATATAATCTAATATGTGAAAGACGATTTATTAACACATTCATAAAACACTGTGTAAATGATGTTGTAAATATTTTCATTGAAAAAAGTCCCAGAATTACTTACCTGCATTGGGCAAAAATTCAGATATTCTGTAATAATTTCTAGTAAGAAATCAGGATTTAAGTTCTCAAAATATTGTATGCCAAGTGGTAAATCTTCTAAATGTGAAAAATGAGTGTCCAGAACATCATTTAACATATTAATAACTTCTTCTTGTTGCTTATTTTTCTTCATAGCAAGAATTGCATGTAAATAAATTAATTCCTACAAATTAAGCAGTTGCCATTAATTATCCCATTCAGTTGTAAAGCCATTTATTTCTACTTAGATTTCAAACACATATGAAGTGCTATTTATGTGCAATATTTATTCAAATTTAAGTATTAGCTTGGACAAACTTTTAGACTCTTTTTAAAAACAAATTTTTTTTTAATGCTTATATATTTTTGAGACAGAGACAGAGCACGAACGGGGGAGGGTCAGAGAGAGGGAGACACAGACTCTGAAGCAGGCTACAGGCTCCAAGCTGTCAGCACAGAGCCTGATGCAGAGCTCAAACTCACGGATTGTGAGATCATGACCTGAGTCGAAGTCGGACGCTCAACCGACTGAGCCACCCAGGTGAGCCAAACTTTTAGACTCTTATACAAGATTACTTAAAGTCTAATCCTGCAAGGAGGTAAGTTAGTAAATGCAATCATACATTAAAATTATCATATATTAGTCTTTTAAAGCCATTACTATTACTAAAAAAAATTTCATATTTTATAAACAGTAGCTAGGATCTATACGATCTGATAAAATAAAATACTGTACCGCAGATTTTCCAATAGACTGCTGAATTTCACTAAGGAATTCGAGCTGCTGATCTGCATCCTGTAACTGCCCTTCTATTAATTGACATCGGATAACTCCTAAAGCCAAACAGGACAAAAATAGTCAAAGTCCACATCCATTCAGGTATGTACACTTCAAGCTAACAACACAAGGATTAATAAAATAGGTTTTCCCCCCCATAATATATTAAAGTATTGATACATTATAATAAAATACAATAAAGTCATAAATACTACATCAGATTTAAAAAAGAAGAAAAAGAGAATAAAAGGAAATAAAATTGCCAGCTTTGTACCTATATAAAATCAGTTACTAAGGACTTCAGAATTTATAGGAACTACCCCCATAAAAGTTTATTATCGCAAGATACTACATAAGAAATGAAAACTTTAGGGGCACCTGGATGCTCAGTCAGTTGAGCATCCGACTTGAGTCGTTTGGGCATCCGACTCGAGTCGGTTGGGCCCTGGGTTGGCCTCTGTGCTGAGCATGGAGCCTGCTTCCGATTCTCTCCCTCTCTCTCTCTCTCTCCCTCTCCCCCTCTCCCCAGTTCATGCTCTGTCTGTCTAAAACCAAGTAAAATTAAAAAGGGGCGCCTGGGTGGCTCAATTGGTTAAGCATGCGACTAGTTTCGGCTCAGGTCATGATCTCAGTTTGTGAGTTCAAGCCCCACGTCTTGGGATTTCTTTCTCTCTTCCCCCCCTCCAAAATAAACATAAAAAAATTTTTTTTAAATGAAAACTTTATTTTTAAAGATTTATGTTTTTTTCTATTGTGGATAGTGGAGGACAGTTTGATTTTAGAAAACTACAACATATTTTCTTTTTTTTTTTTTTAATGTTTATTTATTTTAGAGAGAGAGAGAGAGAGCATGAACGGGGGAGGGGCAGAGAGAGAGGGAGACACAGAATCTGAAACAGGCTCCAGGCTCTGAGCCATCAGCCCAGAGCCTGACGCGGGGCTCGAACTCCCGGACCGTGAGATCGTGACCTGAGCTGAAGTCGGACGCTTAACCGACTGAGCCACCCAGGCGCCCCATATTTTCTTCTTTAATAGCAGGTATTAAAAGGAATTATTATGTATATATATCTGAGGAACACTTATAGAAACAGTTGTCATACCAATTAGTGCGGGGACACTAGTTTCATCCAGTTTCATGGCAGTATTATACCACTTCAATGCTTCTTTCATGTCTCCTTGTAAAATCATTTGGTATCCAAGTTCTGTAGCAAATTCTGATTGCTCAGGGTTTAAAGCAAGAGCTCGTTGTAGTAATGTCTGAACTTTTCTAAGAATGAGTTGACTTCGTCCACACTAAAAAGAAAAAAAATTTAGAAGTCAAACGCTTCTACTCAGGTGAGAGGATTATTTTTTTTCTAAATATACAAATTATTTGTACTTCATAGAAATAGAATGAAAAAAAAAGATTTAATAACCAAAGGAAAATAAAACTTCTCCATTTACTACCTGGACAGTGCAGCAAGAAAGAGTTTACATCTAATCAGAACTTAAAATCCTAATGAACACTGCTTTTAAACAACAGCTTCCGGGGCGCCTGGGTGGCGCAGTCGGTTAAGCGTCCGACTTCAGCCAGGTCACGATCTCGCGGTCCGTGAGTTCGAGCCCCGCGTCAGGCTCTGGACTGATGGCTCGGAGCCTGGAGCCTGTTTCCGATTCTGTGCCTCCCTCTCTCTCTGCCCCTCCCCCGTTCGTGCTCTGTCTCTCTCTGTCCCAAAAATGAATAAACGTTGAAAAAAAAAAAATTAAAAAAAATAAACAACAGCTTCCTGGAAAGTATACTCTAAAGATGCTACACAAGTGTATTTTTTAGGACTGTTTCAAACTGTCTTATCATTGTTTTATGAATTAGACGAGGAAATCATTACTTTAAGGTTACAGATATGTATACGTAC
This sequence comes from Herpailurus yagouaroundi, assembly GCF_014898765.1. Lineage (NCBI taxonomy): Eukaryota > Metazoa > Chordata > Mammalia > Carnivora > Felidae > Herpailurus > Herpailurus yagouaroundi. The sequence continues at coordinate 47,430,248 of NW_024412395.1, forward strand.
ATATATATGTAGTTTATCAAATCAAAACCTAGGACAAGGATTTGCTTTCCCCCTAAGGAGAAGGTATACCAACAGGGCAAATATTTCATTTTTTTATTATTTTATTTTATAATATCATCTCATTTTATTAAAAATTGTGTATATGTGCAGAGAAAGGATAAACACTTTAATGTTAAACATGTTAAGTTCTCCGTGGTGAGATCATTAGTATTTTTACTTTCTTCTTTTTATTTTCTCCTAATTTATTTTTTTAATGGGAAAAAGGTAGTATATAAATATTTTTAAATATAACTTATTGTCAAGTTAGCTAACATATGGTGTATACAGTGTGCTCTTGGCTTCGGGAGTAGATTCCCAAGCTTCATTGCTCACCTACAACACCCAGAGCTCCTCCCAACAGGTGCCCTCCTCAATGCTCATCACCCATTTTCCCCTCCCCTCTGTTTCCTCCCCTCCCCATTAACCCTCAGTTTGTTCTCTATATTTAAGAGTCTCTTATGGTTTCAGGGCAAATATTTTTAAAGATCATGCATTTGGGCTCAGCTGGGTAACTCAGTTAAGCGTCTGACTCTTGATTTTGGCTCAAGTCAGGATCTCCCAGTTCGTGGAACCGAGCTCCGCACTGGGCTTCACACTGACAGGACAGAACCTGCTTGGGAATCTCTTTCCCTCTCTCTCTGCCCAACCCCTGATCGTGCCCACACACACACACACTCTCTCTCTCTCAAAAATAAACAAACTTAAAAAAAAAAGATCATGCATTAGAATCTTTGTTATAAAAGCTTCAAAAATAGTTCAAGAAATGGCTACTCTACTAAAATAAGTACATAATGTTCTAACATAATAACTTAAAAAAAGTTTATTTATTTATTTATGTTACAGAAAGAGTGAGATCGCAAGCAGGGGATGCGCAGAGAGAGGGAGGGAGAGAGACAAACCCAAGCAGGCTCTTTGCTGCCAGCACAGAGCCAGATGTGGGGCTCCAACTCACAACCCGGAGATCATGACCTAAGCTGAAATCAAGAGCTGGGACACTCAACTGACTGAGCCACCCAGGTGCCCCTACCACAGTAACTTTTAAGAGTAAAATTCTAAACTGCTTGAATTTTTTAAACTTAATTAAAAACTAATCAAAATAAATGATCTGGCAATGAAATAAATAAAAAAAGGTAAATATCTTCCTTAACTCAAACTTTTGTAATAGCAGGGATTTTTTTCCCCTCTAAATCTCACACAATCTGACAATCTGTTTTTTAACAAAAGAATCAGTTTCTTCATGGCATTTAACAATTGATATCCTTGATTTTTTCTTTCAGTTTATCTATTATTTCATCTACTTATGTGTACCTTTTCCTTATTTTTTAAATAAGGAATTAGTTTAATTAACTTTTCAATCCTCCATTCCTTGTATTGATTTTGAGATTCTGCTGTATTTTTCTACTCCATTCCTGATTATCTTCTTCTTATTGGATGTTGTAATAAAAACATTTCTTTATTATTATTTAAAAAAAAAAAAAAGATCCCAACCATTTCCCCCACCAAAATTGTCTCTTACCTATGTTAAAACTTTTTTTCAAATACAACTGACCCTTGAATAACATGGGGTTAGGGTGCTGGCCTCCACCCTTCACTGCACAGTTCAAAAGCTGCATATAATTTTTGATTCCCCAAATATTGAACTATTAAAATATCCTACTACTGACCACACCTAATTGATAACATAGTCTATTAACACATATTTTGTACATTATATGTATTATACACTGTATTCTTGTAATAAAGTAAGCTAAAGAAAAGAAAATTTTATTAAAAAAATCACAATAATAAGGAAACTACATTTACAGTACGGTGCTGTATTGACTGAAAAGATCTGCTTTAAGTGGACTCATGCAGTTCAAACCCGTGTCAGTCAAGGGTCAACTGTAGTTTTAAAAAACAAAACAAAGAATAACTCTAATCATAAATCCTACGCTCTGATTAAAATACATGATTTCCCATTTCCTTTGGAATTTACCACTTTCCTATCCTTAAAGGCTCAACAAAGCCTTCCATGAAGACTTTATGATGTCTTCTTATGGTTGGTGAGAAATTATGTTATCTCCTCCAAACGGATTTTCTTAGGAATGTTATCACATATTTATATATGTAGGGTATTTTCACTCTAGGCCATATGCCCTTTGGTGCCTCAACCTTCGTGACTTATTTTATATTCCCAGCTACAGATACAGAACTCTGGTACATTGCAGGCACTCTTACAGTTCTGCTGAAGGCTACTGTGATCTTATAAAAAAGTTGAGCATTTTGTGGTTCCGTGGCATCCAATGCATTTTCTAAGTTTTCCAGCTTGGTGGCAGCCTAAAACAAAAGTATCCAGTATAATTTTAAAATAACAAAGAAAAAAAGAATACATGACATAGACATGAATAAATATTATCATTTAAAAAATGTTTGCTTTTGCAAATTCCCTCTTGACTCCAGTGAAATCACCTATGTTGCAAAATGTATTAAAAGTTCTTTCTTTTAATTAAAAAAAATTTCTTTAATGTTTATTTATTCTTGAGAGAGAGCATGAGCAGGGGAGGGGCAGAATGAGAGAGAGGGACACACAGTCCAAAGCAGGCTCCAGGCTCCAAGCTGTCAGCACAGAACCTGATCCGGGGCTTGAACTCACCAACTGTGAGATCATGAGTGAGCCAAAGTCAGATGCTTAACCGACTGAGCCATGCAGGCGCCCCAAAAATTCTTTTAAAAGGCTCAAGAATTATGAATAAAGAATTGAGTTTTAAAATGTGTTTTTAAAATATCTGTTATTGAATGGAATTCTTTGGGTAGGTAAAGATACCCATAATATTCAATTAACTATATATGCCAAGCTCCCCCTCCAATTCATGACACACATGAGATATGAATAATAACATAAGTATAAACATTACTATTGTATGAGATCGGACTTCAAATTACTTATATAGTCTGGTTTATATTTAAAATATTCTCTAGATTAGAAAAATCACTAAGACACTTATGGTAAGTAACTTCAATGCCAGGAAAATTTACTGAAGAGGCACCCCTACTAAAATTCTTATGGTATTTACTGAAAAATTTATTAGTTGCTATCATATTAACCGATTTAACCAGACTAAACAAAATTCAAATCTATTACCTGTTATAATACTATTTGCTTCAAACTGGATTTTGGCATTCCATAATTCAGTATATAATCAATGTGCTCATTACTAGAGAAACATGTACCTTATTATAAGGTCCAATGGGATTTCATCCTAAGCCCATTTAAATAATGCAAACACAGTTAAATTGTAAAAATACTACAAATCATATTTTGTATATATATTCTTCCATACCTAGCACCACCAGTTACATTAATCATGTATATAATACTGTATTGGGGTTTTATGTGGAAAACCACATATACTATAATTAATGATTTAAGGAATTTTTAAGGTAGTTTTAACTATATAATATTTTTGTTTTACTAGTTGATTTAAGAAGCTCATCTCTTTGTTAAGGTGTATTTCTAGGAATCAAGTAAAAAGTACCATGTAATACATTCTAAAAGAGCTCTTGAAGGCTCTTATATATGTGCATATGTGTGTGTGTAACTACAGATTTTTTAATACAGGAAACTTAAATAGTACAATACAACTTACCTTCTCTATGTCCCCCTCCCTACACAAATAGTAAAGAGCCAGGATTCTTAGAGCTTCCACATTTTGATTATCTTGAAGCATTAACCTGCAGAAAAACATTTCACTTAATGTTGAAATAAACTTAATGTGCTTTCTTTTATTTGAAGGTTGAAAAAGTCATTTTGCTGGTCTGACTACTCCATTATCTAAGTAAGAATTTTAAGTAGTAAAATAAAATCTCCTTTATGAAAATTATCAACCTCATTATTTAAGCTAAAAAAAAATCTCTGATTCTTAGTCTTTATGCACTGCTGAAGTGAGTACTGATTCTTAGTCTTTAATATGTTTTAAAAAGATATGAATAGATTGTACCAGTCTCATTAAATTCTTTGGCAATCCTAAATAAAGTATTACTTAACCATGCATAACAGTATATTAAAAGAATAATTCACCTTGACCAGGAAGATTTATTACAAGAATTTCAGGAATGAGAAGATTGGTTAAATATTTAAAAGTCTCTTAATGTAATTCACAACATTAAAACTGATTCCTATGTGACAAAAAAAATTTGAAAACATTATGGAAAAATATCTGATTAGTAATAGGAACAACTCCCCTTACCCCAAAAAAGATATAAACTTAGTAAAAAATATGCAAAAGCTATATAAATTCCTATGAACTCTGCTCAAGGACATTTAAAAAAGAAATGAACAAATGGGGTAATAATACACCAGGTTTCTTATTATGGATGATGTGGTACAATGAATTATTGGCTTCAATTTTCCACCTTCGAAGAATATATACCTTCTGCCACGAAAGTGAGTTCTTCCTATAAATGCTGACAGGTACTTTGTTGCTCCTTGGCTGTGGACTTGGACATCTTCCTAATGTTGGCCAATGGAATGTGAACAGGACTGGCAGTGTGCCACACCAAAGTTTCAGAGGCACTGGATTCTTCTGCCTGTCCCTTTGCATATCTGCTATAACCACGGAGACGAGCTCACCTTTGGGTAGCTGCTGTTCTCTAGCTTGAGCCCAAAGAAGAACACCCGTAGAGCTGACCAGAGACCAAACTGCAATAAAGTGCCACACCACCCAGATGGACCTAAAATCTGAAGCAGAACACCAGGCGGGGCTGGTGGAGGCCAGCAGACCCCAGATGATCCCTACCAAAGTGAGGAATGAGTGCTTACTATCGTTAAGCCCTGAGATTTGTAGCTGTTTGCTATGCCCCAATAGTTGCCACATGATAACACCCATTTTTGGTTAAAAAGGTTCCCCTCCCCAAATAATCTATAGATTCAATACATTTCAAACCAAAATCTTAGGTTTCTTTTTTTTTTTTTTTAACTTGGTAAGTTAATTCTGACAGTCGATAGAAAAAGAGCCAAGAAAACTATCAAAAAAGAAATGTGATGGAGAACATGCTCCCCAAAATATAAAAATGTATTTGAAATACAGGGAATAATGGGGAAAAAAATGACCAGTCATTTTACAGGGGAAAAAACAGCCTTAGCAATATGAAGGTGCTCAATTTCAACATAATCAAAGAAATGAAAATAAAAATACGGTTTTATTCTACCAGATACTACCACTTTTATTCTACCAGATCTTTAAAAACAAAATCACACTGATAATAGCCAGAGTTGACAAGGATGGGGGAGGGGCATTCTGGAGAGTACTCATGGGAGTATAAATTAGTACAATTTCTTAGAAGAACAATTTGGTAGTGTCTTTGCAAATTTCAAACATGCATACCCGAGATAGAGACTGCCATCTGTCTCCTCAAATCATTCTTTCCTCATTTGCTTGGGCACATAGCTAGCTGACATGTTCCTGCTACCTTTGCAATTAGATGTGGCCCACGGGAGACAGCCCACTTCTAGGCCTGGGCTTTAAAGGAAAGTGGAATGATTCCGCCACACTCTTACCCTTTCTACCAGCTGGATACCAACGTCATGAGGTTTTAGGACATCGCAGAGTTGCAGTATGGAAAGAACCTAGGTCCCTGAATGACAGTGTGGAGGAAGGCTGACTGATCAAAAGTTACACCCACTCAAAACAATTACATATGGCAGAAAAAATATTCTATTATGTGTTTAGATCTATTTTATAGGAGCTCGGCCTACCCTAACAAATATGATTCCCTTTAATTCAGTAATCCCTCATTTAAGAAATGATCCTCCAGAAATATACCTATATGTGTAAAAAGGGGTGTGTGTGTGTGTACCCCTAAATGGCTATCAACGGGGAAAGATCAACTACTTATATGTTTACTTTATGGATGTGTACTTTGTTAAAAAATAATTACGTATATCTGGCTGAATGGATATAAAAGAATATCCACAAAATACCAAGTAAATAAAAATCAAGCTTAAAAACTATATAGTCTATTTTTTCTTTTACAAACATCCCCAAATATATATGTGTATATATATAATATATACATATATATATTTAATATACTATATCGATACTCCACCACCTCCCACTCATACAGAGTGCCTAGAAAAGAAATCTAGAAAAATATAAACATCAAAGAGTTACTAATGCCCAAATTGTGGCCTCCAAATATCACTTCCCACTAAAAGGGATTATATTGCACTCCACAACAGCTAATTCCTGTTTAGGGCAAAAAATACACAAAATGACCCTAGTGCGTCTTGCTATACACCAAATAGCAAGGAAATTACTGAAGACTACTAGGATCCCGTCAAAAGGACCTAAGAACTAACTTGAAGAGGCTACTAACAGCCAATAGTGAGACAATATGAGCAATTATAACAACCAAAACGGTTAGAAGCACACAAGTTTAATCCATGTTATATAAACCCAAACTGCTAATCAATCACAATTCGGGGATGCTAGGGAACTTTCTAATTTTTTTGGTTTTTTGAAACTCAGAAATAAAAGATTCAAGCACTTATCCAACTTTTCTTATATGAACTATACCACTAGATAACCGACCAGTTGATGCAAAATTTTTTTTAATAGTACTCCAGCTAAGAAATGCAGAATGATATAACCATATTGTAATCCTAAAGCACCCAGATACTGAGCACAGATTTCTGATATTACCACAAAAAGACAGCAGGGGATTATGTCCCTTCAATAAAAGAACACATCACCACTTATGAAGTAACTGCAAAAAGAAAAAAAAAAAATTGAACATGTATCTAACCAAGCCTCTATATCCAGTACCAATTTACAGGAAATTCAGAGGATAAGCAACAGTACATGGCATGCAATCAATAAAATTCTTATGGATAACCTACTGGATACAAGACTGGTTTCTTTATCGTAAATATCAAGAAAAAGATGTGGGAGGCCAGTGGAGAGAGAAAGTAGGAAAATGAGGAAGAAGACGAGGGAGAGAGGGGATCCTCCATTTTATACTTCAGAAGAAAAATCTAAATCCTCAAGATGACCAACAAGACCATTTATATCCTGGCTCCCCTGCTCCCTCCTACCCTTCTGCTCTGACTTCACTGTCTAGTCATCTTACCCCGCCTTCATACTCCTTAAAAACATGACACACACCCTTGCCTCAGGTCTTCACACTTGCTTTTCCGACCTTCTGCAGTCTTCTCCCAGATACCTGCATGGCTTGCTCCCTGTGTTCAAATGTCACCTATTCAGTGATGCCTTCCCTGACCATCCCATAAAATGGAATCCCTCCTCCCACTCCCTATTTCACTTTCCAGCTTTATCTTTTTTCCATAGCACTTAAAACTTTCTAACATACTACGTAATCTTTTAGTTGTTCTGCTTATTATATGGTTCCTCTCATTTGAATATAAGCTTCACTAGGGCAGGGATATTTGCATAAAAGATTATCTGTCTTAGAACAACTATTCAGATATTTATATAAATCAAAACATTCAGTTGCTAAAAACAGTGCAATGTTAAGTTCTCTTTCAATTCTATATTGCTTGAAAAAAAATCAAATTAAAAAAATCTTATAATAGGGGTGCCTGGGTGGCTCAGTTGGTTATACAGATTTTTTTTTTCCCCTGAAATTATAACCAGATCCAAAGGTACTTGTACTATCTTTTTTTACTTAACCTCTGTGCTGTTTCAACAGTCTGGTCCCAATCCTGTAAGGCGAGCTGTAGTTTCATTTTCTTTACAAAAGCAGGAAGGAAACTCGGAAAGTTCACTATTATCTGGTTCACAGTGTCCAGAGCACCTGAATAATTCTGGCGCATCTCAAGGCATTGTGCCTAATAGGAGGAAAAAAGTGACATCAAAACTCCAATCATATATACCGAGGTTCTCGTAACAGTTACCCTTGAGAGGCGGGATACTAACGTTTAACATTTTCTGTGTTTTTGTTTTCTGACTTTCTGTAAGGAATAGTTATCACTTTTATAATGAGAAATATAAAATAAGTTTTTAACAAAACGAAAATTTTAAAACATCACAAAACAATAAAAATACTGTATGTAAGTGGCTGTGTTATAAAATCTACTTTTAAATAACTAGAACAGAAAAATTATCTTTTAGAATAAAGTATTTCCAAGATATTTGCAAATAGCAACTAAAATGAAGACATTTCAGAGGCACCTGGCTGGCTCAGTCCGTTGGGCGTCTGACTTTGGTTCAGGTCATGATCTCATGGTTTGTGGATTTGAGCCCTGTGACTGGCTCTGTGCTGATGGCTCAGAGCCTGGAGCCTGCTTCAGATTCTGTGTCTCCCTCTCTCTGCCCCTCCCCTGCTCACGCTCTGTCTCTCAAAAATGAATAAATGTTAAAAAAATTAAAAGTAAAATAAAATAAAATGAAGAGATTTTGTATCTTTAAAAAAACAAAAAAAACAAAACTACTTTCAGGCTGGGACACCCGGCTGGCTCAGTCCATAGAACATGCAACTCTTGATCTCAGGGTTTAAGTTCAAGTCCCATGTTAGGTGGAGATTACTTAAAAATAAAATCTTTAAAAAAATAAAATAGGGCCCCTGGGTGGCTTACTGGTTAGGCATCTGACTTGGTATCAGCTCAGGCCATATCACGGTTGTGAGATTGAGCCCCGTATCAGGCTCTGTGCTGACAGCACAGAAGCTGCTTGGGATTCTCTCTCCCTCTCTGTCTCTGCCTTTCCCTCAGTTGCATGCACTCTCTCAAAATAAATAAATAAGCTTAAAAACAAAAAGAAATAAAAAATAAGTAACTTTAAAGAAGGTAAGACTTTAAGAAATAAGCAAAATAAAGTTCAAACAACTCCCTCTACCTTAATATTTTCACTTCTAGGATGTATCTTAATGAAATAATTGAATAAGACCATAGGAAAAAAAAGATTATGTTTATGGCAGATTTATATTAGATATAGTAGAAAAAAAAATAACCCAAAATGTCCATTCAGGATCAAACTATAGCATACCTATTTAATCAAATTTTAGGTGGCCATTAAAAGTCATTATATAGATTTATAGATCTATGCTTAATGACATAAAGAGATGTCATTTATAATATAATAGTTTAACTGGTTATCTTCAATGGTGATATCTATTCTTAATTCTGATATTACTGCATTCTATACAGTATCCATGTATTACTTTCATAGTCAGAAAAAATAAAGCTATAGAGTTAGCACTTTAAGAGCAGACATTAGGCATATTTATCATATATCAGATTTTTAAAAATTTGCTTTTGGATCTCCTTTAGGAATAAGTTTAGTCCTGGAATATCTCAGTTCAAAATGAGTGTCCAGTCTCAATACATGTACAGTAGAATTACAGTATAATCCTGAAATAGGTTTGAGATTATACTCTCATCTATATTCCCATATAACTCCCATATAATTAAAGCCTGAGAACCACCCGACCCTGCTACTATGCCAAAATAAATTATTATTAAAATTTCTAAATAGTTGACAATAATGCATAAAGATTAATGCTGAGAATGTTTTCAAATTATATATACCCTTGGAATCTGCCTAAATAGCTGATAATATAAAAAAAAGAAAATCATACTAAAGGACCACATCTATTACTTCCTTAGACCATCACCTCCCATATGATGCCACATAACACATTAAACGAAACTAAATTTGCTGTGTACTTGGTTCCTATCATTCCTAGTTGGAATTAGGCTAATGCAAACATCCTCTATTGAATTAACTGAAAAATAAATACATAACTGGAATGGGTTGTATCAGAAAAAGAATTTAAACAAATCTTAAGTATTGGAGGCAAAAGGTAAATCTCTAAGCTGCTTATACTGACACCTGAAATAGCCCTAGACCTTAGTAGATTATCAACTAGCTTTTTTTTTCTTTTGAGAGAGAGTGAGAGAGAGCATGAGTGCAAGCAGGGGAGGGGCAGAAGAAGAGAATCTTGAGCAGGCTCCATGCCCAGCACAGAGCACAACCAGGGGCTCCATCTCAGGACGGTGAGATCATGACCTGAACTGAAATCAAGAGTTGGATGCTTAACCAACTGAGCTACCCAGGTGCTCCTCAATCAGCTTTTCTTTAAGAAGAGGGTGGAGTTGAAATGATCAAGAAAAACTTTTTAAAAGCTTGATAAATGCTCAATTTGTCTAGCAGTGCCATCAGGTAAAACTTGAGTGCAGTCAGAGTGAATACTATTTGTACCAGAGGCGAATATCCAAACAAGTTCACTAGCTATAGAAACTGGCAAAAGCCATGAGGGGATATTAACAAGAGTCAAGACACTAATAATCCTCTCTTCTTTTTTACACCTGCAAATTACTGCTTATCTAACAGGCTGTTTTCCTAACAAATAAATTTAATTTCCTTTTGCTGAATCAAAAACTTTAAATATTTTAAGACATTCAGAAGGCATCAACGGAAATGAAGAAAGGACCCAAATTATACATTTCTACCCACCAATGATTTCTAATGACTTATCCTTCACAATGTAAGTCAGGTCATGTTGTTTCTCTTATCATTGGCTGCCCATCCATCTGGTTCAAAGTAAAAGCCAAAGGCTTTACACAATCAGCCATGGCTCTCCTCATCTCTCCCAC
>NW_024412395.1:47440980-47460975 GCF_014898765.1 Herpailurus yagouaroundi
CCCCCCCCCCCCATCCTCATACTCACCTTTTCCTCAAGCCTCCACTTCTACCCTCTGCTTAGCTCATTCCACTTTCGTCTCCTGGCCTCCCAGCAATGCCCTGAACATGCCTTAAGGTAGTTCAACTTGTTATCTCCTCTATTTGTAAATGCTTTCCCCCAGGTGCCCACAGAGCAGTAACTCTCACTTCCTATAGGTCTTTGCTCAAATGTCACTTTCTCTGACCACATGATTTAAAACTATAGGTTCATACTCCCAGCTCTCCTTCTCTCCCTTTATCTGATTTACTTATTTTTCCATTGCACTTATTACCTTCCAATATACTATGTAATTTAATTACTTATTTTGTTTATTGTCTGTCTCCAACAATAGAGTATAAGCTCCATAAAAGCAAGAGGTTTTACTTTGCTCAGGGTCTCCCTGGTATCTACAGTGATGCCTTGCACATGTTAGACAAACCATAAATGTTTGGTAAATAAGCAATATAGGAACCACCGGAACCACCACCACCACCACCACCACCACAAAACAAATTAAAACCAATCGGGATTCAGGAATTTGGTAAGGAAATACCTTTCTCTAGTTTGTAGTTCACTGTCCTATACAAATAAAATGCAAGTTCCTCTTACAGTTGAGAGCTGATAAAAGTAACATAACAATTACTATCTTTTTTGGACTACTCAGTTTTGTTGGGTTTCAAATATATATATTATGAATAAATTTTAAAATATGATTTATTTACCCTAACTTCAACTCACCTTACCCAGCAGAGCAAAAATATCATTTCCATCTTGTAATCCCTCTTCAAAATATCTTAGTGCTTTTTTAGTATAAGGTTCTTTTCCTCTTGTGATATCAAGCCATGCTCTCAAAACCTGTCCCTGTAGAATGAAAAAGTCTAATCATACTCCCATTTTATTGGAAACAAAAGAAATAAATGTTGATGAAAGAGGTAAAAACTAATGTCCTTTTCTGTAATTAGTAACAACAATCACTCTGACAAAAAATGTTATGAACAATAAAACAATGTTCAATAAAACTGGTTCAAACCTTTTCCAGCCTAGAGTTTTGGGAACTGTTATGTATTTTAGCCCTTAAGATTATGATGTGTCCAATATTGAGAAACTTGTCAAATATTCCATTAATACTAAATAACCAGTAGTCTCATCTGGGACTTTGCTAGTAAATTATTATTGAAAGTTGTTAAACATGTAATTCAATACATAAACAAGAATGTGTTACTTCTTTTTTTGGGCAAACAGACCAAGTGAACAGAGATGGAAAAACAGAAGTGTCTTGCTTTATATATAGTAAAAGTTAAGATAACCTGGCAACTATCTTAATCCTTGTGACTAGTCCAGTGCATTTCAAATGAAAGGATAAATGGCCTCAGGAATTAAAGACTGAAGAAGTCACAGATGCTTACTTTCAGAAATGTTAGGGAGCCAGTGGATTATAAGGTTTATAGAATGAGAAAGAAGGTGTCTACAGGTTACTTTTCTTTTTAATGTCAAATAAAAAGTTGTGAAATCTGTTTTTCTATCAAAAAATTTCTAGGGGCACCTGGCAGGCTCAGTTGAAAAGCATGCAACTCTTGATCTTGGGGTTGTGAGTTCGAGCCCCACATTGGGTGTAGAGATTACTTAAAAATAAAGTCTTAAAAATTTTTTTTCTAGGTTAATTCATAAACTTATAAATCTTTAAGATTATATTTACCTCCCTATATTTCACCTGAAAAGACAGAAATGAATACTAAATGCTATTTCTACTCACTAGATCAATGTCTGTATTTGAATCGTTTCAACTATTATTTCTGTGTGGATGATTCTCAACCTTTATTTCTAGTCCAATACCTCTTTCTAAACTTTTCTTTTCCTAAGAGCTCATCTACTATCTCCATCTCACTGTTCCACCAGAGGTGGAAACATAGTATGTCTGGAACCAAATACATTACCCTCTCCAAGATTACCTTCTCGTCTCAACATATTCTCTGTTTATGTTAACTGGGATCTGAACTCTCCAGACTTAAGACCTCAGAGAGACATCCTTGATATCTGACACCTCAAAATCTTGCCCCTAATAATTTTAGAGTCATTGCTAATTTTTTCAAGTCCTGTTGTTAAAAAATTTGCATCTAATTTAGCCCGTATATCTCGAGAATGATATAAACTATAAAGCTTTCGTATGCATTATAGTGGTCATATATGTACAATATTTTAGTGTAGGCCCTTAAAAACCTTCTGCTGGAAAGTATGTACTACCATTTGGGGGCAGCACTCTAGTTTCTCCTTAGGCCAGTTCATCCTATAAACCATATTTGAAACAGTCTTCAAAATTTGTACTCTATAAATACCACTGCCACAATTAAAAGTCTCAATGACCTCTCCATGCCTACTAAATTTCATAGAAATACTTGTAGCTAGCTGTCAAGGCCCTTCAATTTGTCCCAACCCACCTCTCGAAGCTTTTCTTCCACCCTCTTTTTCTACAGTGTTCCCGTCAAAAGTGAGTTTCTTACTGTACACAGAACCAACACATCTCTCTGTTTTTCTCATTTCCATTTATTATTCCCCACATTGGGAGTATTTGTTTCCCTTTTCCAACATCTTTGCATGTGGAAGCTGTATCCATGTTTCAGGTTTTACCTCAAATGCTACTTCCTTCAAGAAATTCTTCCTCATTCTCCTAACATTTATAGATGTGATCTTTCCTTAAGTACCAAAATAGTGCCTAGCACAAAGTGAGCAAGAACTGTTAATTACTCTTTTCCTGAATACTTCAATCACATGTCTCTCACACCATTTATAAACGCTCATTATAACAGTATTAGCTGCATAGGTGCTCTATGACACTACTAGATTGACCCATCCATGTAAGTAAAGTTTATGTATTCCTGATCTTTGTATTATTAACAGTGCAAACAATGGTATCTTGTACCTAGAACAGTTCAATAAGGAGAGTGAGAGAGAAAGATAGAGATAAGGAAGGAAGGTAGGGAAAGAACCAGGGAGGGATTTTTTCAAGAGTTAATTAACAGCATAAAAATAGACAACTTTAGACAACCACAATTTTACAAAATAATATTAAAATAAAGCTGTTATTTATAAATTGAGAATAGAACAAATACTACTTAATATGTAAGCTTCCTTTATTTTATCTATTTCAAAATAAGAAGACCAGCTACCTCTTTACTGCCATTTGACATTTTGATCATTCTGTCAATATATTCTCTCGCCTTATCATGACGACCAATGTGCCATAAAAATAAGCCTGCGTGGTACAGAGCTTTTGGCCCAGCTCCTTTACGCTGCTCTTTTACTCTGGCATCTGATTCCAGAATAGCTTCTTTATCTAGGAGGGGAAAAAAGACATTAAATAAAAATTAAATTCTAGATCAAGTGTTCATAATAGGTCAGATGATTAACAGAGCACAGAATATAGTTCTCTCTAGAACACCACGGTCTAACAGACTAAAATATTAAGTCACATATGTAATTTAAAATTTCCTAGTAGCTACATCAAAAAAGTAAAAAGAAACAAGTAAAATTGATTTTACTAACATATTTTATTTAACTTAATTTATCCAAATTATCATTCCAACACACAATTGAGATGAAAATTGAGATACTTTTTTTCTTATTAAATTTTAAAAATCTGATATGTATTTTTTACAAGGTACATCTCAGTTATAATGCTAAATTCTCTTCAAAATTATGTGATTTGTACTTAGCTTCCTTAAAATTTATAGATGAAAACAACAGATTCATATATTCATTATTCCAAACATTACTTTTCTGATAACTGAATCAAGTATCAGTTTTAAATTTAAAATTAATTAGAATTAAAGTTAATTTAAAACTTGGGTTCTCAAACTAGATACATTCCAGCACTCAAACATCCACATGTAGTTAATGACCACTGTTGCATACTACAGTTCTATAGTTTATGTCATTCTCAAGATATAAAGGCTAAATATACAAATTTTTTAGCAACAGGACTTGAAAAAATTAGCAATGATTCTGAAATTATTAGGGGCAAATCCAGGGCGAGTACTCAAATTACCCAACTCCCTAATCCAATTCTAAAATATGTAAACATTCCTGGCTGCTCTCATTGGTCAATGAAAGGCAGTATAATTACCATTATTTACATGGTTTAATACTGACTGCATAGCAGCTCCCTTAAAAAGATGGCCCACCTCTCATAACTCTAACCTTTAAATCTATTACACGTGTGCTTAGGACACAACTATCAATTCGATCCAAATCCTGAATTGAATCTGAATGTGGATCAACTATGCAATAAGGAAGAAGAAATGTCAAAGCTGAAGGCTGTGATTCTGACTACCTTTCTGGAAATGGCTACTCAGAAAAGGTATTACGACTCTTTCTTTTATCTCTAATGATACCAATGTAAACTTAAATGTGGAACCACCAAGGTACGACTTTGAGTTCATGAAATGAAATTGTTTCTGGAAGGCTATACAGATTGCCTGGCAAGAAGACCCTCCAACGCACCCACTTGAACACCTACAGAAGTTTTCATTAAGTAGCCAGGATACAGAGACAGAACTCTGTAGAAACAGAACTCATCAGGGCAGGGGCACGATTTGTACTTTCCTGCCCAGGTATCTATCAAGTCTCAAGTAGGCCACCTGTTAGCTGTGACACCATCTGCACAAAGCTGGCTCTTACCAGATATCAGCTCGAGTTCTTAATGGACCTTTTATAATCAGGGCTTACATCTGTATTCAGGAAGAATGGACATGAATAATCTAAGCCCTTCCTAGGCAATAGTAATGGACATCTGGGCCGCTCCTGAGTTTAAGCCCACTCAAAATCATCTATGGTAGAAAGTAAAGTCTGTACTCAGGTGTTTCTAAACAATATGTCTGCCTCCATCCTTTTAGTGTCCTGGAAATCACATTTCCCAACAGAACCAACACTCTTGGGAATAACCAATTAAATGAAAACTTGATTCTAAGAGGAAAATAGTTTGTACGAATCTCTCTTTTTTTTTAGATTTACTGATTACATCTCTCTATGCAAGTTCTGTGTTCCACCTAAATACACTCCTGCTGGAGCACAGAGAAAGGAGATCCATACAAGAGCCTAATCCTGAACCACTTCCACATATTTGCCCATTGATTTATCCTGTACGACACATATGTTTTATATTCAAATCCTACTTGTGCTTCTAAAACCAGATTAAGGCCCCATTTTACACAAAGCGTTTGCTTTGTTCTTCTATGGATTAATAGTACATACCATTTTCAGTTAATTATGAACTCATTTGTTTTATTTCTCATAATTTTATTTAATAGTAACATTAGAATTTAACCTTTATGGGTTTTACATTTTCTTTTCTTAACTAGACTATAAACTTGATGTCATGGGTCACTTCTTACAATTCTTTTATATTCTCTGTGTTTGGCATAGTCTCTTGCAGAAGGTAAGCATCTAGTCATTAGATTTGTTTACTTGTTAAACACATTAATGTTTTAAGTCACTTTTTGTTGATCTGTGCCAGTACATGTAGGATAAAGGAGATATGTGATACTTTTGCTTTGGAAAAAAATTTTCTAATATTAAAAAAAGACATTCTGTGACATCTGGTTATAGTCTAATTATTTGAAACATGATGTACATTTGTAACGCTATTAGCTGTTACTGGATATGTATAAAAGAATACAATACTATTTCTTCTTTATTACCTGTAATTATGATATTGTGCTTCAGCCATTAAGATCACTGTTCGTTGACAGTTCGCACAATTTTAATTATTGGCTTATGCATAAGGTTCTTTCCATAATCTAGTTATATTTCCCAACCTACTACTGGATAAAAATTTACTGAATATCTTCTAAGAGCCAGCACCCCTCCCTGCCCTGCAGGGATGTATATGGGCCTTTGAGAAGCTTAAGATACAGTGGAAGGGAGAAACTGCATGTAGCTATAGATTTGCGTATAAGCTATAAAGTTGGCTGCAAAATGGGGCACCTGGGTGGCTCAGTCGGTTAAGCGTCCGACTTCGGCTCAGGTCATGATCTCACAGTTCGTGGGTTCAAGCCCCGCATTGGGCTCTGTGCTGACAGCTCAGAGCCTGGAGCCTGTTTCAGATTCTGTGTCTCCCTCTCTCTCTGCCCCTCCCCTGTTCACACTCTGTCTCTGTCTCAAAAATAAATAAACATTAAAAAAAATTTTTAAATTTTGCCAATCTGATGATATGATACATGTAAAATGGTGTCTTTTTGCAATTTTAATTTCCCTACTTACTAACAAGTTGAACATCTCTTCATATTTGTACCAGCCTTTTCTCTGTGTATTATCTGTTCATATTCTATAACTTTATTACATTGGCTCTTTATTTTTGTAAGAGTTCTTTTTATATTCAAACACTATTTTCTTGTCAGTTAATGAATTGCAAATATTTTTTCCAGTATGTAGCTCATCTTTTCACTTTCACTTGCACTCTGTCTCCCTCTGTCTCAAAAATAAACATTAAAAAAAAAATTAAAGTTGGCTGCAATTTATGTGTAAACCTATTTTGGGCTGTCCTTTGTTTAATAATTGCTAATATACAACTTTATATTATTTCAAATGATCCCTATATATTAATGAAACTTTTGCCCTAAGATAAAAGGAATATGAAAGTGATAAAAGACACGTATTTCTTGTGCTTGATAAATCAGTAACCTTGTCAGGAAGATAAAACAAATATATAAAATGGTAACTATAGAAAATTATAATATAGATTATCAGACTAAATGTTATGGTAATTGAGAAAAATCAAAATGAATTGAGTAGAAAATATTGTCCTAAGCATTATACTTAAATACTATACCTGGATTAGGACTCATTTTATGGGCATATATCAGTGCAATTAGAGAACAAAGTGATACATCTTGTTTATTTTTAATAGCCTCAAATTCCCGAAGAGCTTCTTGAGTTCTACCTGAAAATCAAAATTATAATGTGAAAAACTTCATAGTGCAAAACAAGAATTTAAAACTTATGGAACATGTTTAATAATTAGCACATACCTTCCATTAATGTACCATAGGCATGATAAAACCTGAAGACTGGGTCACTGCCATACCTCTTAACTCCTTCACTGGCAGCAAGTAATACATGATGGAAATATTTCTCCTGACAATAGTAATTAATCAAAGTCTAAAAGGAAACAAGGACTAAATGTTAAAAGAGATTTTGGTGTTCAAATACCTTAAGAAGCAGGTATTAATCTAAAATTTTAAATAATCTAAAATTAGATAACGTGGTTCTTTTTTCCTTCCAAGTTCCTGAAAATATTGTTAAAGGCTAGCACTTAACAGTAACAAATGCAAAACACAATGAACACAAAATTTTTGAAAAAACTCAATGTTTTCTAATAATTTCAATCTTTTTTTTCTAAATTATTTAACAATACTGAAATTAGGCTAGTATTGCCTCTTTCCTTTGCCCACATTTTCTTAAAGATTTTAGAAAATGGGAAAACAGGGATGCCTGGGCTCAGTTGGTTTAGCGTCAAACTCTTGATTTAGGCTGGGGGTCATGATCTCACAGTTTGTGAGTTCGAGTCCCACACTGCTGACAGTGGGTAGCCTGCTTAGGATTCTCTCTCTCTGCCCCTCCCCCACTTGCATGTACACTTGTGCGTGTGTGTGTGTGGGGGGGGGGATTCTATCTCTCTCTCAAAATAAACTTAATAAAACATAAAAGAAAAGAAAATGGGAACATTGACAAAAACAGGACTAGTAAGAGCCTTCCATTGCCAGACCACAGGATTCTTTAAAAAAAAAAACAAAAAACCTTGCTTCTATTTTGTTTTTAGAGCGTTACAAAGTAATGACAAATTGAATTCAGCAATTCACTGTGAAATGTCTTTTTTTCTGAGTTCTACAACAAAGAACTGTCAGTAAGAACAAATGATCTAAACTTTTTTAATGGAAATTATTACCTTTAAGCTTTTTTCAAAATTATATTATTTAGATTTACTTGGCAGAAAACTACTATCAGGAGATACTAAGTTCTGATTAATTGAGTCTATGCTTTACACCTTTCTCTCAGGATCATACCTAAGGCTTAGTTGCTAACCTAATCAAAGAAGGAAGCCATATTCACTATTTCTGTAATGGACCTGATTCACCTCCATAAACCAATCTGGACCATCCCATACTCACCTACTCTGATTCTGCAGCCCATATAGCAGGAGGGAGAAATACAGATGAAGCAGTGATTGAAAAGATTGAAAAATGAATGTCTAGACTGTTTAAAAAAAATTTTTTTTAATTTTTTTATTTTTGAGAGACAGAGCGTGAGTGGGGGAAAGGGGAGAGAGAGAGAGAGAGAGAGAGAGAGAGAGAGAGAGACAGAATCTGAAACAGGCTCCAGGCTCTGAGCTGTCAGCACAGAGCCCAACACGGGGCTCGAACCCATGTACTGTGAGATCATGACCCAAGTCAAAGTCAAACGTTTGACTGAGCCACCCAGGTGTCCCTAGACTGCTCTTTTTTACAGTGTGTTGTTTCTGAAGGGCTACAGTCCACATGCTTCTCTTGAACACTTAGGCAAACATTCCCTTTTAACTTTTACTCTGCTTCCCTCCTTGTGGTTACTGCTCTCTTGTTCCCAGTTACCCACACAGCACGCTTCAGTAAAGCGCACTTTTCCTCCTGTGCCCTTCCCTAAGATTGCAGATGAACTCTTTGTTTGCCACAACTAAGGACAATGTTAATATCATCTTACTCGACTTCTATTCAACATTTACTATCACCAAGCATCTATAATTTTCCTGAAAGGTATCATAAAAAGGACATGGATTTAAGGTGAAAAGACCTGGTTTTAAATTTCTGGTCCATCTTACACACCTTAGTTTGCTCATTTGTAAAATGCCACTAATCATTTATAGACCATTGTGAGGATTAATTAACAGTATCATACTGTAAAACTCCTGTTCTGAGAAAAGTAAGTTCCTCTGAGCCCTATACATTGATGAAATAAAAAAACATAGTGTCCAGTCAAGACCTCTCATCAAAGCTCCAGATTTATCTTTCCATTTGCCCCCTCTACCCAAGCCAGAAATCAAGTCATGGCATCCTCCCTTCCAGTTTGCCCAGTCTTACTAATTCTAACCAGTCAGTAGGCTCTTCTGTTTCTCTAGTCTACTTCCTACTCTCACATCTATTACCACTCCTTGGTTTGTTCAGACCAACAAATGTTTACTGACTGCCTACTAGTCCCAGGCACTGGGCTAGATACTGTTTATGTGAAGATGAATAAGACATGGTTCCTGACCCAGAAAGGCTTAAGATTTTAACCTGAGACTAGAATCCAAAGACTAATACCATGCCATAAATACAAGCAAGAAAAGAGCTTATAAAGTGTTGTAGGGATGTAAAGAATGAGGTTGGGGTGTGGGATGACAGAAGAATAAAAAGATTCTCTGGGTGGACTTCAGAATTCCCTCTTGAATCATGAACTCCTCACTCCGTCCACACGTACACATATTTCCCCTTCATGATCCTTGAGGAGGGTAGAGTTACCAGGCAGAGGAACAGCAACAGAGATAAGAAATCAGCACTTGTAAGAAATCAGCAGTGAAACACAAGGATGGAGAGGCGATGGAGAGGACTTAAAGTCATTCTGTATTGTAGAGCAGGGATTGACAAACTATAGCCAGCTGCTCTTTTTTTTTTTTTTTTTTTGGTATGGTCAGCAAACTAAGAATGGCTTGTACATTTTCAAACAGCTGGCGGGTGGGGGGAGCAAAACAAAACAAATATTCATAACATGTGAAAATTCTAAGAAATTCAAATTTTAGTGTCCATAAATAAAGTTTTACTGGAACAGGGCCATGCTCGCTCATTTAAGTATCGCCTATGGTCGCTATCAAGCTGCAATGGCAGGTTAGATGCCAGGAACCCTATGGCCTGTGAAGCCCAAGATACGTACTATTTGACCCTTTACAGAAAAAGTTTGCCATTCCCTGTTTTAGAGTCTTATGTTAAGACACAGATTCTAGGATGAGGAGGTTGGAGAGAAAGGTAGGGTCTAGCAAGGCCTCATGTTAAGGACTTGGATTTACTCCTCTAGTCTAAGTGATGAAGAGCCACATAACAGTATTAGGCATGAAAGTGTTTTTATTGAAAAGTTCACTTAGTTCATAGTGCAAAGGACAAATTAAAGTTATGAAAAAAATTAAGGAGATGGGGAGGGCTTTGGAAAATAATGTAACTCAAGCAAAGAATCAGAAGACCCTCCAGGACTCTCTGTCACTGCCAAGTTGTCCTTCATCCACTTTTCACCATCTAACACACTACTTACCGTCTGACTCCCCCCACTCAAATGTAAGTCTAAGACTAGGAGTGTTTTTCTTAGCTTTAACATTGCAGGACTTATTATTTTCAGGGCTTAGAATAGTGCCAGCAACATAGTGGGCACTCAATAAATACTTGTTGAATTAATTTAAGGTTTTTGTCCAGCATTAGGTTGTACAATCTGTGAAGGCAGGGGCTGTTCAGATCTGCTCATCACTCTCTCCAGCTGCCAATGTACACACAGCGAGCCCTCCATCAACATGTGCTGAAAGAGTGAATCAGTGAACAAATGGGAGATCATCATCCTACAAAGAAACTTAATTCTCAAGCCTCATGTCCCTGTTTTTAGATCACTTCTTCAGTGGACCGTCACAAAATATTTGCTTAATAGATGAATCGGTGATAAAGAAGCCCATCACCCCAAAATAAAGACTCCTCCATTTTCAAGCCTAGCACTTTGTTTTCATATAATCTTTCGTGTTCCTGTTCTGTGCAATCGGTTCATTGACACTAGTTTGCTTAATTAAATCCTTAAAAATCGCACCGGGAGGCGCAGTAGGTGTTATTCGTTGACCAAGCATCCGGAACAAACGGGATACAAAGTAAAAGTAAACAACCCAAACGGGGTGGGACAAGCACACTAACGGCAATTCGTTAGCAGCGTGACTGCCCCGGACTTCAAGATTCCAAGGGAGGGCCCATGGAGGTGGCCCTGGTGATACAGCTACAGGCCAGCACCGCCCGGGACGCCTGGCGAACCCGGGCAGCAAAGGCACAGCAGGATAACGACGCCCTCGCGAAGTCCTCTCCTCCCCACGCCCTCCGGGCCCACGCCGCCGGCAGAGGCAACTTGCGTCCAGGCCCCGTCCGCTCACCTTCAGCCCCTGCGAATCCATGGCTCTCACCGGGAGGGGGTGCGAGCCTCCGGCACTTGCGCCCGCCGCGCCCCAGCGGAGGAGCCAGGGGCTCAGAGTCCCGCAGCCCAGGCCCAAACCCCACCAGAGCTTCTGGAAGCGGCGGGAGGGGCGGGGCGGGGCGGGGCCGGGCTGCCATTGGCTGCCGGAAGCAGGGGGCGGGCTCTCAACGCAGGGATTTGCGAGGAGGAGGTGCCGCGGGGAGGAGGTGCTGCGAAGACCCGGAGGAAGGGCTGCGGAAGGGGAAGGGGGCGGCACCGGGTGGTGCGGCAGATGCGAAGGGGTGGCGAAGGGGTCAGAGTGCGGAGTGGCATTAGCAGGAAGGTGGATTTGGAATGACGGAATAAAGGAAATGGGGGAGGTTGTAGGAAAAAGAGCAGTCTCCTTCCGATCACTGGCTACAAAGAAAGACACCATTTTCTGCACGTTTGTGTAGGGGCCGGTTCCCGCAATGCGGATCTTTGAAGGCCGGAACAACGCAAAGAAAAACTTTGATCACTTTCACTTGCAGTAATCCTATTATCACCGCAAGGTGGCGCAGAAAAATCAGGGTTCTTTACAGAAAGCTCACCTTTACAGGCATTGCAGCGATCCCCTTTGTTGTTAGAATGAGCATTAAATTAATCCTTTGTTTTAACCTTTCTGATAATGATAGCAAGTTTAAAAAAATATTTTACTTTAATGATACTGCTGATTTTAACCTGATAAGATTAACTCCTATGCATGGGGCACCCGGCTGTGATTCTTGGTCTTGGTGTCCTGCGTTCGTTCCGGGCCACACGTTGGATATACAGCTTATTTAAAAAAAAATTAATTCCTATGCATCTTTTTAATTATTTTTTTTAAATTTACATCCAAATTAGTTAGCATATAGTGCATCAATGATTTCAGGAGTAGATTCCTTAGTGCCCCTTACCCATTTAGCCCATCCCCCCTCCCACACTGGCTCTGGTAACCCTCTGTTTGTTCTCCATATTTTTCAGTCTCTTATGTTTTGTCCCCCTTCCTGTTTTTATATTATTTTTTTCCCTTCCCTTATGTTCATCTGTTTTGTCTCTTAAAGTCCTCATATGAGTGAAGTCATATGATATTTGTCTTTCTCTGACTAATTTCACTTAGCATAATACCTTCCAGTTCCATCCACCTAGTTGCAAATGGCAAGATTTCACTCTTTTTGATTGCCGAGGTATACTCCATTGTGTGTGTGTGTGTGTGTGTGTGTGTGTATATATATATATATACATATATATATATATATATATATATGTATATACCACACCTTCTTTATCCATTCATCCATTGATGGATATTTGGGCTCTTTTCTTACGTTGGCTATTGTTGAGAGTGCTGCTATAAACATTGGGGTGCATGTGTCCCTTCAAAACAGCACACCTGTATCCCTTGGATAAATACCTAGTAGTGCAGTTGCTGGGTGGTAGGGTAGTTCTATTTTTACCTTTTTGAGGAACCTCCATACTGTTTTCCAGAGTGGCTGCATCAGCTTGCATTCCCAGCCTATGCATTTTTTAATGTTTGTACCCATCAGCCAACTCTGTCAGTTGCTCATAGATTTCTTCAGGTCATAGAATTAAATTGAAATGTAATGGATTAAGAGATTTCCTATTTCTGCTTAAAAATACTTCAAAAATAGTGGTAAAGATCTGAGGTTTAAATGTTCTTTGCAAAATATTTTTACATGGATTCCAAATTTCCATCCCATTGTTAATTATTTTACTTTAGTTGATTTGCTTGGAAATTGTCCTAATCAGATTTTAAATGTGTTGAGTAGGCAATGACCGTTTGCTTTTTTTCCATGCCTAGAGGTTAGGTAATGACAATCTAGAAGGAAAAAAAGTGGTTACTTGCCAAGACTTCAAGGCTAGGTAATATTTTTCATTAGTTTCCTTTTAAAGATTGGTTTCATGAGGATTATTTTCTTTTGGTTCCAACATTCATAGTCAGGCTAAACAGTTGTGATAATGGACAACTTGTAACGGCTGGTCTGATTTTCAAAGCACGTGGCATAATCTGCACTTGGTGTGCAGCAGAAAATACCACAAGCCATGGTCCACATCAAAGTCTATAATGAGGACATAAAAGATACGATTGCCATAACTCATTTAAAATTCTACAATTTGATTCATTTAAGTTAGGGAGAAGATAATAATGGTCAGACACATGCCTTTTACAATTCTTTTGCTTAATAACACAATGGAGAAAGTTGAAGAAGTGATCTAATTTCTAAAAATGTATTATTTAGTCATTCATTCATGCATGCACCAAACGCTTAATGAATGCCTACAACAGCAAAATTCTTGTTCCTGTCTTCCTGTACTTTAAGGTCTAGTAAAGGTAGATATTGAATAGATATTCACAAAAGGAAATGAATAAATTATAGATAGTGACAGCTTTGATAGCTCTTACAGGAAATGCAGTTAAGCAAGCCACTAAATTGAGTGGTCTCTTCCCAGTTTTAGGAATTAATGTATTAAGAATGAAGGGAAATTAACATCACTTGTTACATTCCAGACACAACTCCTACTCAATTCCTTCTTTTTGGCCACTGATTCTTTGTTTTTCTTTAAAAATACCTGTGCAGCTCAGATATCTGACCGCTGAAAACTGCCAGATAATAGAAAATTTGCCTTTTGCTCACTATCAGATATAGAGGCTGTTTCTACTCAAATTTCATGATGGAGACTTACCAGGAAGTTATTTTTTTTCTTGGTTTTCTTGATTGTATTTTGACATTTCATCTATGCAAAAGTAGGAGACAGAAGATAGAGAAAAATATTTTTCAGAAGAGTCTGGTATTTTGAAATGGAACTAATGAATTATTTAAATGTTTACAACCACCATATACAGAACATCTTCACGAGATGCTATTTGTCTTTCTTTCTACTCCTTTCAAGAATCTGTATCTGGTTGATAAAATAAGAACAAAGAATAATGATAACTCTCCCTTCAGCCTAGAATTTACTCACTTGGATCCATGTTCATATTTTAAAAAATCTTACCTAACATCCGATCCACACTGCCATCTTCCCAGACGCTCTATTATTTCTGGATGTGAGATAACCAGAGGTCTGTCCTAATTTTTACCCTAAGGTTGAGAAAAACCAGGCCTTAGCTTTCTAGGTGTCTGATTCGTGATAACTTTGTTTATGGCAGTCTTTGTTTCCAAGTAGTCACCAACATTCCTTAGAGGCAATACATGCTAATGTAAAATGTTGAGTCTGCAAAAATAAATGAGGAACTCTGGCTTCATGCCCAGTACACGTGAGGTCATAAAGGATGCTCTGCTGTAATGTGATTGTCTTCAAGTATGTCCAATGTAATTTTCCTCACAGACCTTCCTTTCCCTGCCTTTCCCACCAGTCTCTCTCTTCCCTGTGCATCCGTTTCAGCATCTGTATTAGTAGCCACCGTGTGGTAACTCTGCTCCACTGAATTGCTTCCCCCAGCTTGTCATTCAAATGTGTTTGCCCTAAATACCTCTTATTCCTCCAGCTTGACTTTTTTATCTACAAGAAATTAGACCAGAAGCTCATAAGAGTGTCATCTTAAGCCTGAGGCACATGGCTTTCCCTCCATCCAGAAGGCAGCTGACTCTATCTCCCTCAGGAAGAATGCCTTTCCTGTTCAGAACCACAGCTTCCATTTCCCTCTGACAGCTGAGACTTTTTTTCTCACCCCAAAGTATCCAGGTTTTCTCTTCACACCCAACTCCTTGTTTCTCATTCACAGGGTCCTCCTCATCGGCCCTACCTCTTACCTGAATTAGCTGAATTAAAACAGTTGGAGCTCACACCTCAGGATCCCTGCTCATAAAACCATTTATACCTGAGCTTTAATTGGTGGCAGTATATTTTTTACCATGTTTTTATTTTGAGAATTTTCAAATGGGTAAAAAGTTGAACGATGTAATGAACACTCCAATACTCATCACCAGAGAACTTCTTTTGAGATGCTATTTTGTATCGCTCTCTGTAGTTTTCATTCTTTGATTTACGTGGATGACTAGGCCATTAGTATTTTGTAGCAGGGTGAAAGCAAAGGTCTCTAGAACTGTACTGTCCAATAAAGTAGCCACTAGCCACATGAGGCTGTTTAAGTTTACATTATGATTAGTTAAAATAAAAATTAAATCATCAATTGCACTAGACACATTTCAAATCCATAGAGGGCAATTTCATCATCTCAGGAAATTCTTTTTTACAGCACTTTAGAAGACTTTTGGAACTTTTGTAAAGTAAAAGTTCTTTTATAAAAGATCGGGGTTTCTTGGTGGGTGAAAGGGGCCAGAGAAGTGCCCCTGAAGCAAGAGGGGGAGAAACACTTTCCAGAGACAGAGACAGGGACAAAAGTCAATAGGGTCCTGTAATTTCAGGCATCCACCCCTGATCTGTGGCAGTGCACCCAGAGGGAGGGGAGACCTCACATAAATGGCAACATGGTGTGCCCAGTAGAACTGATTCTGTAATACTGACATCAGGCATCCACTGTAGTTTCTACAATAAGGATGTCATCAGAAGCTGTCACAGACCAGAGGATCAAGAAGTTTCTCCCATTTTCTGAACACCATAGAGCCTCTTGGATTCTGGTTAAGTCTTGGGAGAGATGAATGTTAGTACTGAGTGAGAATTAATTTCCTGGCAATCTAATGAGACTGATACTAAGCTTTGGATTTTATTAGATTTAAAAGAAGAAAAAGAAATGGAAGTTTTTGCACACACACATGAATTTTCAGACTAAATTTCAAACCCATTAGAAAATAGTGAGGGGCACCTGGGTGGCTCAGTTGGTTAAGCAACCGACTTCAGCTCGAGTCATAATCTCACAGCTCCTGAGTCAAGCCCCATGTCAGGCTCTGTGCTGACAGCTCAGAACCTGGAGCCAGATTCAGATTCTGTGTCTTCTTCTCTCTCTGCCCCTCCCCCAGTCACACTCTGTCTCTCCCTAAAGAATAAACAAACATTAAAAAAAAGAAAAAAGGGGCGCCTGGGTGGCGCAGTCGGTTAAGCGTCCGACTTCAGCCAGGTCACGATCTCGCGGTCCGTGAGTTCGAGCCCCGCGTCGGGCTCTGGGCGGATGGCTCAGAGCCTGGAGCCTGCTTCCGATTCTGTGTCTCCCTCTCTCTCTGCCCCTCCCCCGTTCATGCTCTGTCTCTCTCTGTCCCAAAAATAAATAAAAACGTTGAAGAAGAAAAAGAAAAATGTGAACATTGTCTTTGGTAATTATTTTAAATATACACATGTATTTAAATAGTGTATGGGTTTTTGGCCACTGGGGGACATCATTGCCCCATGCATAAGACAAGAAGTGGTTCTTAAACTTGAGCATACATCAGGATTACCTGGAGTGCTTATTAACACACAGATTGCTAGGGTGTCACCTGCAAAGGTTCTAGTTCATGGCTGAGGACCCAAAAATATGAACTTCTAACACATTCTCAAGTGATGCTGATCCTACTGGTCTGGGGACCATGCTTTCAAAACCATTGCTTTAAGTAAAAATTATAAAATATGATATTAAGACTATTTATTGACCAAACTTGCTTCATCATTAGGGTATTACAATGGATACAGAGAACAATCTAGATGCTAAAATAATAACTGGCCTAGCATAGGAAGGTCATGTGGTATTTCAATAGTAAGAGCACTTTAGAAAGTCACAGTTTCTACATAGTTGAAGTTCATAGTTCTGTATAGTGCAGTGGATGGAAAGAAGTTTAAGACCAAAAACCTTCATGGCTTCTGAGACTAAATTAGCTGAAGTCTAGACAGAACTTGGTCCCCAATTATTGGTTTAGAAGATGCTCTCAAGATGTGTACCTGAATATAACAGACCCTAAAACCCAATAATTTATTTCCAAACTGTAATTCAGACAATATCAAGGAGACTAGATTTGGCAGGTTAATCCAGAGTTAGATTCTGTTTCAGAGTTGCATTAGAGACTGGGATGTGAACTCCCTCATGAAATACAGCCTTCCACAGAAGAAAGAAAAACATTTTTTATGGGTTCCTAACAACTGGTCGTGACCTTCTGTAATGTTCGTATTTTTTTCTATCCCTAACAGTTATTGTACCAAAATTAATGTGTGATAGCACCTATCCCTTCTCATGAAGAAATCTTTGTATATTGTCTTAAAAGCCTAGAAAACTAATGTAAGGTTTACTTGATTTACCATGCTAATTATGGTAGTTTATTGTTTTATGCTGCCAGAAATTGGTTTTATTCTCCGAAAAATAATGTTTTGAAACCAGAATGGACATTGAAAATCCATGTCTTTTCAAGCCCTTCATTTTGTAAATGAGAATCTAATGTTCAGGACAGATAAATGAGTTCAAGGTGTTACAGATTTTATTGGAACAGTATTTCTGGTCTTCTGGAAAAGTAGTTTTGGAAGTTTGAAAGGTTAAGTAAATGTTTGGATCTAATGATACATGTAGTAATATTCTATGAAAAAATATAAACCAAGTTTTAGCAGTATTTGTCGTTGGGCTTCTTATTTTCTACTGTGTAAATTTTATAGTTTTGATTTTGTTACCATAATCATGTTTTGGTATTGTCACGAAAAATAGAGATAATTTCTATTTCAGAAATAAATATTGCAATACTTTTGAATATTTTAAAAGAAAAACTGTATTGTTAAATGAGATAACGTAAGTATAAATGTTCATAGATAATTAATTTAAATTACATTATTTATCATTTATTCATAGGATACACAGGAATTGAATAGCATCATATGGGCTAATAGTATTTGCCATAACTCCTCATTTTCATTGTCAAGTAGGCATTTTCTTTGAATAATAATGTGATGATATGTGGCTCCCATCATCTGAAATATGACATTGTTATGTATGCTGCTTTGTGTTGGGTTCATTGCAAAAAAAATATGTGTTATTGGCATTATGTTTTTGATCCTAAATTTGAAGATATTGTGAGAAGAGTTTTCAGTTTGCAATACCTATCCATGTTGGTAGGTTATTAACTTACTCAACTTTTAAAAAAGTAGTGCTGGCACTGTCCTATACCATGTAAGATGGGCATGGTTTCTGCCTTTAGGTTGTAGAACTGTTTTTCCTGTAAGAGATGTTGAGAGATGAAAAATTAAAGAGTGTCCTTTGATGGCCCCTTCTTCAAGGAGACGCACCTCTACCTAACCCAGCTGTCTAATAGAAACATAGAAAACGTGAATATGTGTGACCTACAAAATCCAACTTAGAAACATATCCAACAGAGGGACCTATAGATTTCACAAAAATCCAGGAACAAAGATATTCATTACAACCTTGTAACTACAAAGAAAAACTGGAAAAATTTAAATGTCCATCAAGAAGTGGCCCATTAATTTGGGGCACCTGGGTGGCTCAGTCGGTTGAGCATCCGACTTCGGGTCAGGTCATGATCTCATGGCTTGTGAGTTCAAACCCCGTGTCGGGCTCTGTGCTGACAGCTCAGAGCCTTGAGCCTGCTTCCAATTCTGTGTCTCCCTCTCTCTCTTCCCCTAACCCACTTGCATTCTGTCTCTGTCTCTCTCAAAAATAAATAAACATTAAAAAAAATTAAAAAAAAAGAAGTACCCTTTAATTAATCTATAGAATGGAACATTGTGCACCATTTAAAAAGAATGAGGTAGATTTATATATGCCACTTGGAAATATATGCAAGATATATTAATTGAAAGGTCAAATTGCAGAACAACATGAAAAATATTATGTTATTTATAATAACAAATAAAGAATATGTTTACATATGTATAAAACAATTCCTGGAGCGTTACTCAAGAAACTGTTCAAAGAGGAGAGTGGGAAAATAAGATTTTATATTTTTCTGTGCTGTTTTAGTTCTTTTTCTTTTCTTTTTTAAAATCTTTATTGATTTATTTTGAGAGAGAGAGTGTGTGTACACGCACACACACAAGGAGTGAAAGATCAAAGAGAGAGAATCCCAAGCAGGCTCTGTGCTGTTAGCATGGAGCCTGAAATGGGTATCGATTCCACCAGTCATGAGATCATGACCTGAGCTGAAATCAAGAGTCAGATGCTCAACCAACTGAGCATATGTGTTATTTTTATAGCTCAGTCAAAAAACAATAGCAACAACAACATCACACTTCAGTGAACGTTGCAGAGACCCATAGGTACTGGTCCCATTCCTTACCATCACTTTTTGATTTCACATTTATCATAAGATGTTATTTGGGAGAAAAAAGGGTTCCATAGCCTTGCAATATTAGAATCGTCATTGGCCTAAAAGTTAATCATTCGTATGTGGTCTCTCTTGGGATTGGTAGTTTGTATCAATAAATGACCACCAGTGGCTCAGATTGTCCTGCACAATGATACCAGTTGAAATCCAGCCCATGTCCCGATTGCCAAATCCTTTATCCCAGTAAAGAGTTGTTTTCCCCAGAGGAGAAAAGGGGATCTTTCCTAATTTTTATAAAGGTCTGTATGAGCCGATTGTGTCTCTGATGTTAGAACTTATCATATGTGCTGAAGATTAAGCTATTTTGTTCTGTTCATTCAGCCCAGATTTCTGGAAAGTATTTGGGCACTTCACAGTATTATACTGAATCAAACTCTAACTCGGGGGTGCTACTTGGTGATGCCAGCACATTCTGACCTTTAAGTATTTTATTAATTAAGTACTATCATCAACTAATGATGAGCTCCTGAGGTCCTTGAACCTTACCAGACTACCTACCCATAAGTCAGGATTTCACAGACTTTCTGCTGATGAGACTCTCCGGG